>NC_034613.1:36105707-36107285 GCF_900095145.1 Mus pahari | reverse complement strand
TGCCCTTGCATTTGGAGCATAGATGTTCAGGATTGAGAGTTCATCATGGAAGATTTTAGCTTTGATGAGTATGAAGTGCCTCTCCTTGTCTTTTTTGATAACATTTTGTTGGAAGTCTAGTTTATTCAATATTATAATGGTTACTCCAGCTTGGTTCTTCAGAACATTTGCTTGGAAAATTGTTTTACAGCCTTTCACTCTGAGGTAGTGTCTTTCTTTTTCCCTGAGATGAATTTTTTATAAGCAGCAAAATGTTGGGTCCTGTTTGTGTAGCCAATCTGTTAGTCTATGCCTTTTTATTGGGTAATTGAGTCCATTGATATAAAGTGATATTAAGGAAAATTAATTGTTGCTTCCTGTTATTTTTGTTGTTAGAGTTGGCATCCTGTTCTTGTGGCTGTCTTCTTTTAGTTTTGTTGAATGATTATTTTGCTGCTTTTTGTTGAGCATGGTTTCTGTCCTTGTATTGGTGTTTTTCTGTCATTATCCTTTGAAGGGCTTGATTCGTTGAAATATATTGTGTGATTTTGGTTTTGTCATGGAATACTTTGGTTTCTCCATCTATGGTAATTGAGAGTTTATCTGGGTATAGTAGCCTGGGCTGGCATTTGTATTCTCTTAGTGTCTATATAACATATGTCCAGGATCTTCTGGCTTTCATAGTCTATGGTGAGAAGTCTGGAGTAATTCTTATAGGCCTGCCTTTATATGTTACTTGACAATTTTCCCTTACTGCTTCTAAAATTCTGTCTTTACTTAGTGCATTTGTTGTTCTGATTATTATGTGTCAGAAGGAATTTCTTTTCTGGTCCAGTCTATTTGGGGTTCTGTAGGCTTCTTGAAAGTTCATGGGCATCTCTTTCTTTAGGTATGGGAAGTTTTCNTCTATAATTGTGTTGAAGATATTTGCTGGCCCTTTAAGTTGATAATCTTCATTCTCATCTACTACTATTATCTGTAGGTTTGGTCTTCTCATTGTGTCCTGAATTTCCTTGATATCTTTTTGCATTTAGCATTTTTTGATTGTTGTGTCCATGTTCCCTATGGAATCTTCTGCACCTGAGATTCTCTTTTCCATCTCTTGTATTCTGTTGCTGATGCTTGCATGTATGGTTCCTGATTTCTTTCCTAGGGTTTCTAGCTCCAGAGTTGTCTCCCTTTGCTTTTTCTTTATTTTTTTTCTTTTTTCTCCAATTATTATTAGGTATTTACTTCATTGACATTTTAAATGCTATCCCCAAAATCCCCTATACACTCCCCCCCCGTTCACCTACCCACCCACTCCCCTTTCTTGGCCCTGGTGTTCCCATGTACTGGGGCATATAAAGTTTGTAAGACCAAGAGGCCTCTTTTCCCAATGATGGCTTACTAGGCCATCTTTTGCTACATATGCAGCTAGAGACATGAGCTCTAGGGGTGCTGGCTAGTTCATATTGTTGTTCCACTTATAGGGTTGCAAAACCCTTTAGTGCCTTGGTACTTTCTCTAGCTCCTCCATTGGATACCCTGTGTTCCATCCAATCGCTGACTGTGAACATCCACTTCTGTGTTTGCCAGGCACTGGCATAGCCTCACAAG
>NC_034613.1:36088882-36105558 GCF_900095145.1 Mus pahari | reverse complement strand
ATTTTGGTCTTCCTAAGGGGCGAAGTCTCCATATTTGGGTCTTCCTTCTTGAGTTTCATGTGTTTTACAAATTGTATCTTGGGTATTCTAGGTTTCAGGGCTAATATCCACTTATCAGTGAGTGCATATTATGTATATACAGAATGCAAGTTATAGGTCACTTAAAAAAATTGAACCATGATATCTTTTCATCTTCTCCATATCAATAATAAATCTTTAAATTTATAGAGATAGACTTTAAATTCATAAAATATACATAGATCTATATGTTATTAAATGTGCAGGCAGCTTGGCTAGACTGACAATTCCTGAGGTAGTTTAATCCCTTTCTGAGCAATTTCATTTTCCATAACCATTAAAAGCCAAATATATGGTTTCATTTTCCAGAGTCTTCCCCTGAATCCTCAACTCTAGATTTTACAGGCAATTGGAGTCTCAGTCTTAAGTGTTTGGATCTTGATCAAATGTGGTACTGGAGTTATTCCAAAATGTATCCCCTTATCAGAATGTGTTATCACTTCTCTAAGATTGGGTTAATATACAGTAAACAGGCATAGTAGAAAGTAAGATTTAGCATACTATACCTGCTATGCATTGAACCACCTGTTGCTGCACCCTAGTCTTCATTTTTCATTATTATATAAGGAAGGAGGAAATGTTTTTTTTAACATCCAAATATTTTTTCCTTTGTAGAATCATCAGAGCAATTTTATCAGAATGACTAGTTCTTGTAAGTTTCTACTTATTTTATTCTCAGAATTAAAAGTAGTTATCATTAAAGTCAAAGTTATAGGCCAAAGGAGACAAATCATTTGAAAATAGACCTCATAAAGAGCCATGCCATTACATGGATATTTAATTGGATAATTATACATAACTTTCAATATTGAACATATGGGACAACTGTTGATTGACATGCATGATATACGGAGCAATTCTGAGTATGTAACCAATATTAGTATTAGCAAAGGAAGCATTTTATTTCTATAATTTATAAGTAAAATTGACTAATTAAAAAGTACGTTTTCATATGTAATTGTTTACTGCCAAACATAGGAATCAAAGATTCAAGCACACTGAGCACTCATAATTAATCATATGCCTTATGATGCCTTTTATTTTGTTATTGTAGAATGCAGTAGTTTAGATTTCAGAATCTTTATGTTAGTAGAGCTAGCAACAATGTATTGTGTAAAGGAGAAATTTCCATTTTAAAAATATTTTAAACACATACCCATTTGGGAAGGCTTTGAAGGCAAAAGTTGAAGTTAGTGGCTTGGCTAATATAAAACATTGGTAGGTTTCTTTGTGTTACAATATTCTTACATAGAAACATTAATGGCCAACACAGAAAATATTTTTTTTTAATATCAGTAGTTTTATTTCGTCTAATTAATTTTATTTTTTCATTTTTTATTAGATATTTTCTTTATTTACATTTCAAATGCTATCCCGAAAGTTCCCTATACCTTCCCCCTGTCCCTGCTCCCCTACCCACCCACTCCCACTTCTTGGCCCTGGCATCCCCTGTGCTGGGTCATATAAAGTTTGCAAGACCAAGGGGCCTCTCTTCTCAATGATGGCTGATTAGGCCATCTTCTGCTATGAGCTCAGGGGGTACTGGTTAGTTCATATTGTTGTTCCACCTACAGGGTTGCAGCCCCCTTTAGCTCCTTGGTTACTTTCTCTAGCTTCTCCATTGGGGACCCTGTGTTCCATCCAATAGCTGACTGTGAGCATCCACCACAGAAAACATTTTTAAAATATTATCCTTATGAAGTACTGTTCGATCTTAAATGAGATACACAGTCCTTATTTAGGCAGCTTACCATTTCCAACAAGCCTCCTGCCTTTATGTCATCCTTTACCAGTTACTATTGAGCCTTTTAGATGAGAGTAAATATTTAAAGTTTGCAAGACCAAAGGGCCTCTCCTCCCAATGATGACTGATTAGGCCATCTTCTGCTACATATGCAGCTAGAGACACGAGCTCAGGGGGTACTGTTTAGTTTATATTGTTGTTCCACCTACAGGGTTGCAGCCCCCTTTAGCTCCTTCGGTACTTTCTCTAGCTCCTCCATTGAGGGCTAGAGAGATAGATCAATAGCTAAGATTACATAATATTCTTCCAGAGACCCAATTCTATTCACGGATACCACATGTTGAGGTTTATAAGCCCCTGTATTGCTATCTCCAAAGAATTGATGCCATTTTCTGGCCTTTATGGGCACCTCCAGTCATTTCTACATTCTCACATAGAGATACACATATGAATATAATTTAAAAACATAAAAGAGAACATTTGTACATACAAAAATAAATTATTAGAAAAACACTTAAATCAACTTTGTGCAGAAATTAATGTTTGATATACAATTGACCTTATAATGAGGGAATCCTTCAATACTAATTACCCCATATCAGTATTGTCCTTGATTTTGATTTTATTGTGTTTAGTTAGGTATTCATTAGGAAAAGCATTAGTTCAGAGTAAGTAGCTGATATCACTTTGGGCAGAAGTTTCTTTTCTACTGTATAGTCTTTTTTTAAAGACACTAATAATATACATCAATTGCTACATTTGCACATAATCATGTTGACCCACTTGTTTAGACATAATTTTGATTGTATTTGATCATTAGTATCTTCAAGAGGGATATGTTCATTCATAAACCTTAAGATTAACCAAAACACTTACATCTTATAAATGGAGAGACTTCCATTAAGAACATACTCTTGTTACACTAGTGCTTCTCATAATGAGCCTAGGACTTTCTAAATGCCTTTGCCCTCATTTAAACAATTAGCCCAGTCTGAAAGTTCATCACTTGAACTTGAACAATTCAACAAAAACAAATTTATCCACCACATTACACAGTTTTATTTCTAGGCATACTATACAAGTAAAGCAATTGCTGCTTATTTTCTTTTAATTAACAATGAAGAATAAATGACATCAAATCAGTAACAAAATATCAGCCAAAGGGGACCAAGTGTGTTTGTTGTAGGTTGCCTCATTAGCTTGTTTTCAAAATATGTTCACCAGAATGAAAAGTAATCATGTGACTAGCTGGGTGACAAAACATCTGTTCTATTAGCTCCAATAAGGCTATGGGGATGGGTAAGTGCAAAATATGCTTTTATTTTATCAGTTTTAGTGGAAAAGGAAAGACAGCTTGTCATTTATACTCTTGTCCTAGGATTCTATTACTTCTATTATAATAATAACTTAGAAGGTAATGGTTATCATTTAAAGTATTTTGCTCCTTTCGTTAGTAAATGATTTCCATCTGTTTTGGGATACGTATAAATAGTATAGTTCTGATTGTCAAAAAAGCCACTGCCTCAGCTCTTGCAAGAAACATGCCAGTGACTGAAAAAAAAGCATTAAGACAAAAAGTTATTCCATTAATTTTTACATGATAGATTCTTCATGAAAAGATTAATTACTCAAGCTATTAGTTCATGATGAAGATAAAAACAGTCAAACTAGATATTTTCAGAGTTGTCTAAGTTCATATAAAATGTAAAATCTAGTTACTGAAAAATAAAGAGTTATTTGTTTCAATGACATTGCATTATATAAACTAAATATTTAGCAAATTTTTACTGCAGAAGAAATGACTCATTAAGCTTCTTTAATAACGTACAAAATAAGGCATTTATTCTTACCCTCACAAATGTGTGTGTATAAGTATACAAAGGAATATAACTTTCAATAGATAAACTTCAATGGTTTCTGTTATTTTAGAAAGAAAAAAAATATTTCTATTCACTGTAATCCATTAGTAAACTACCACATAATCACTACTTTAAAAGTCTATCATATATAGAAAAGAATGATTTGCTTGAGATACTACAATTCATGTTGCCAATTATTACAAAGTATTGCTAATTATTTGCCTTAATCTACATATTTCTTCTCAGACATTTACCCTCCCTTTAATAGAATGTAGAAAGCTTTTAGAAATACTTTATCAACTACAAGGTGCTAGTAACATCAGAGTGTTATATAAAGTACTCTCGATTATTTTGGATTATCATGTTCCTAATAGGAAGCAAAATATACCTTAATATAATTTTAGAAGCAATGTAGACGTAACGAGATGTGCATCTTTCATTTTAAAATGTATAGAAGTGTCTCAAAAGCTAAAAATAGACTTACCACAATGCTCAGTTAAATCACTTCTGGATATCTAAATAAATGACTTAATATTCTATTATGAAGATAATTGTACATTGGTGTTGCTTCAATTACAATAGTTAGGAAACAGAATCAATCCATATGACAATCACTTGATATATGAATGTATAATGAAAATGTAGTACAGATGTACAGTGGAATTTTATTTAGTCTTAAATAAAAATGAAATTTATAGAGCTGGAAAAAAAACTATATCAAGCAAGGTAAACCAGACTCACAAATCAAATACCACAAGTTCTCTTTCATATGTGGATCCTGGCTTCTACATTTTATATGTGTTTTGATATGGAGATGACAATTGTTGAGGATAAGAAACTAGAACAAGGCTATGGTATGGGAAAAGGAAGTTTAGGCAGTGAAGTTCATAGAACAAAAGAGGCATGGAAATTAAAGGGATAAGTACATAAGAATGGAAATCTATAAGTTATGTTGGGTTCAGGAAAATGGAAGAGATGAGAGATGAAGACAAAAATCAACCAAATCCAAATATGTGGAAAATGCAATAAGGAACCATGCCACATTGTAAATTTAAAAATACAACTCTATATGTAAATAGTGACTATTGAAAGAAATGAAAAATCTTCTTTTAGTAGTGTGTCCTCATGTGGTCTACTTTTATGAATAAACATAGTATGAGGAAATATGTATTGGCCTACTTGTTAACCATTCCCTTAACCCTTATATTGTTATTTTATCAACCAAAGTCTGACCTATTTTCTTAAAATATAAAGTATATTCTTTATGTTTAGACCTAGGTGAAAATGAGCTCCTGAATGATGCTTTAAATGCATGTCATGGAGAAAACAATGATTGGGAGTGACAATAATAGATTTATAATTTTATGATATTTTCTGAGAAGATACATATATAAAATCTTACAGGGATAAAGCTATGACTTTCAATGTCTTTTTGAAGATAATTGAGAAAGAAGTGTGAATAGAGTACAGTGAGAAGGGAAGAGTGGAGTGCCTAATTAGGAAAGAGAGTTAATGAAGGGTGAATTGAACATGTACAGGTTCTTGTAGGCTATTTGTGCTATAATCCCAAGTAAGGAGGGATTTGTTAACTCAAATCAAATTGTCTTGTTTATTAGCTTATGTGACCTCATACTCTACCCTTGGATATGTGAGACTCTGTATCCCAAGAACTCCACCAGTTTTCATATAATTGAATTGAGACAATGGAGACTGATAACATAAATATGAATGGCCAATAAAAAGTTAGGATATGCACAATATTTTCAATAACACTTTTAAATTTAAAAATACAATGGTAGGTAATATCTTAGTTAGGTTGTGATGAAACACAATGACCAATTAGCAAGTTGTGGAGGAAAGGATTTATTTGGCTGCTACAGGGAAGAGAATAAGCAGGATCATAATAAACCAGGAAGAATACAAACTATGATCATAATGCCTATCTGGTTTCAAATTTGCCATTCAGGTAGATGTGGCTTTTTACAAAACAGGTAAAGATTCCATTTAAAAAGAAAACATAAGCTTTAAGTATATCTAAGTCAACAACCTGTTATCTAGTCTATTGATTTTCATTTTGAAGACTGAAGTCTTTTCTCATTAAAGATTCAAATGTTCTAACTCAAATCCTCCTATAGCTTGTCAGTGAACACTACTCTGCATAGACTTTAGATAATGTTAAAATAAGCTGTACACTTTTATCCAATAAATGTTTGTGTGCTACAATAAGACTTCATCATGTGAGTTGGCATGTTATTTTTAAACTTGCAAAAGAAAAATCCAAATGAGATTTTGAGGCTTCAGAAGTCTAAGAACATCAAATGATGCATTAATGCCTGTTCATTTGTTTTGTGCTGAATGTTTATAAATCAGAAGAAAGGTCATCAGATACTTAAGGTGGTTAGTGGGTAAGTAATGGACAAAAAGCCAAAAGAAACAAATGGTTATTGAATTGTTCAAGTAACATTAAATAATTGCATTACAGCTGTCAATACAATACCTTGTAAAAATATCTGTGCTTAAAATGTACAATATTGCATGATTACCTCCATTGTTGCATGTGTATTCACAGGTACAGGGTATAATCTAAGAAAAAATATTCTGGGACTGGATTCTATGCAGAAACTTTTATCTTATTTTCATCTTTCATGTTTGCTTCATGGTTATTCCCAATTTATTTCTAGCCTACATTAATATTTTTACACTTTGTGAAGAAAAATGCAAAAGAATGAGCTCATACATGCATACACACAGAGAATTCAATTGTGATTATATTTTGCGAATTACTCTATATTAGAAATAACATATCATTCATAACATCTGTTAAATTAGTTCTATATCCAATCACAAATGACTGACTTTGCCAGACAAATAAGGGAATTTACATAATAAAATAATTCTGATAAATTGTTTTGAGGAACACACAAGGCTACGATTAAGGGTAAAACAGTTGAGACAGCTTGACATAGATATTAAGCCCCATCAAATTCTTTGCTTGCTTTTTCACAACTGTGCTCTCTGGTAGTCCTGGCTGGTCTGGAAATTTCACTATAGATTAGGTTGGCCTCAAACTCAGATATATGCTTGCCACTGCCTCCCAAGTACTAGATTAAGGCAGTAAGCCATACACCCAGGTTCCATCAAAATTTTTAAATGTTAAAATATAACATATAGTTATGGTAAAACTGCTATGCTCATAAGAATATAAAAATAGTCTACCTTGCATTTTTTGTGCATTGAAATATAAGCATCATGAAAAGAGTAAATAGAAATAATGTTTATTGATGTGTAAATTAAATACATTCTATGGCTTTAAATTCTCAAGTAGAAGTGGATTTATTTTTCTCATAGCAAAGGTAAGTACTTATTGTGACATTGTTATGAAAAAAATTAATAGATTCTGCGTGAAGACTCTTGACTTATTTTTATTGGTTCTCAACATGTGGTTTACAACCCCTTTGTGGTAAAATTAACCATTCATAGGGCTTACCAAAGACTCTCAAAAAGCACAGATATTTGCCTCCCAATTCATAACACTTGCAATACAACAGTTATGAAGTATCAAGGAACATAATTTTATGGTTGGAGTTACTACAACATGAAGAAATGTATTAAAGGGTCACAGCATTAGGAATGTTGAAAACAAATGGAAAAAAATTATGCAATCAGAAGAGGAGATAATGAAGAACATGGGTATATGCTTATAAGATCTAGGTACTGAATTGTTCAAATAACATTAAATAATTGAATTATAGCTGTAAATTATTTTTAATTATTTTTAATTTTAATATTTAAATGTCACCCAACTCTAGTCATCTCTCCTAGTACTCTCTCCTTCTATCTTTCCCCCTCACCTGATACCTCCTGTTTTCATGCCCACCCACTCAATTTCAACTGAGAAACCTATTTCCCTTTCCCATTGAAATCCATTCATACCTCCTTGCTCCTGGTTCTGTAGATTCTAACATGATTATCCTTTACTTTACAGTTAATATTCACTTATAAGTGGGTACATTCAAGCTAGTCTTTCTAGGACTGTGTTCTTACTCAGAACCAGCAAAATTCATGATGTCCTTGCTTTTAATAGCTGAGTAATTCTCCATTGTGTAAATTTTCTTTATGTGTTCTTTGATCAAGGGACATTTAGATTGTTTCCAATTTCTGGCTATTATGAATAAATCTGTTATGAACATAATTGAGCAAGTATCTTTACGGTAGTATGGAAAGTCCTTTGAACACATGCCCAGAAATGGTATGGCTGGGTATTGAGGTTGATCTATTTCCAATTTTCTGAGCAATTATCATTGATTTTCAAAGTGTATGTAAAATTTAAATTCCTACTACTAGTGGAGGAGGAATGTTCCCCTTTCTCCGCATCCTCACTAGCGTGAGGTATCTGTCACTTGTGTTTTTTATCTTAACCATTCTGAGAGGTGTAAGATGGAATCTCAGAGTTATTTTGATTGCATTTTCCTAATTGCTGAGGATGTGAAACATTTCTTTAAGTGCTTCCTGGCCAGTTGAGATTTCTCTGCTGAGAATTCTTTGTTTCAAAATATACCTCATTTATAGTTAATTATAAGATTTCTTATATTTAGTTTCTTGAGTTCTTTATATATCTGAACATTAGCAGATGTGGAGTTGGTGAAAATCTTTTCAGTGTGTTGAATGGACTTTTCTACTATTGAAGCTGTCATTTACCTGACAAAGCTTTTCAATTTCAAGAGGTTTGATTTATCAACTGTCTATCTTAGAGCTTATGCTATTTTGCTGTATTTGTGAAATTGTTTCCTAAAAATATTTTTCAAAGATCATGGATATAATGAAGTAAGTTATACTTTATAGGAATGACCTTGTTTCTTAATATATAAAAATGTAACTAAAGTATAAGTATAATTGCTGACTATTAATAGATTATATTTTCAATAATTGATCTTTACATTGGAAAGAAAATCTTCTGGAAAACAAAAAATGAGACTTGTTTAGTTTTATTTTACCAGAATTTATTAATAATAAATATTAATGTGGCCGAGTGTGGTATTTCAATGCATATCTATAGTTGTCACTGATTACACTTACTTAACCACCACCTCTTTCCAGCCACTCTCTTATATTCAAGCCAATATTTATTTTTATGTTTTCAGATGAGAGAAAATATGCTTGCCTTTAAAAATGAAACTTGTTTTTCCAATATTTTACCTAGCAAGTGTTCTATTTGAGTTTATTTTGCTACAATGTTGACATTCAATTTTCATTAAGACTGACTCATGTCTCATTATGTATATTTGCTGTGTTCCTTATTCCTTTATCCATTGATAAGATCTTAGATTGACTTGCTAATCTAACCAGTCTATTATGAAGAGTACCACAAGAAACATGGTCTTATTTCTCACTTTGGAGGTTAGATTTCAAGGATATTTTTGTGAAAACATTAATTAATGAGATATCTGGGTCATGTGATAGAGCAGAATTTTGATTTCAAAGGAAAATTAATTTTATTGCCAAGAATAGTTGTACTGATTCACATTCTCATCAATAATGTATAAGAATATATTTTTTTATTTTCTACATTTTCAGCAAATTTGTAAATTCTTAAAATCATACATTGCCATTCTAACTGGTATGCATTATTTTAAATTGATATTTCTTTTCTGACTATATGTATTCTTTTATTTCTGAAATAAATGAAATCCATTATCCATTTAGCATATTTGGAAAAAAATCTTACCTGCAGCTTCAGTGTATATTGATGTACAAATTCTTACATCAAAATGATTAAATGAGCTTCTAATATAGTGACATTTTAATCTTGTTTTATAAAAATTAATTCACATACTAAAACAAATTATCTCCCATATCTCACAATAAATGATATTCTAGTTCATATTAGTATGAATATGTTTTAATAATCTGAGAATATCATTAAACTTCATGATTCTATAGCTATGTAAGACTATATAAGTATATTCTTTGATATTCATATGACAAGGAGACTAGCATATTATATTTCATAATGAATCCATCCCGTTAAATAATGCATCAGTATTATATAATTAGACACCATTCTCAACATTTTTGTTTCTTGAAGTCACTAATATGCATTTCTGGTTTCTTCAAAAATTCCTTTTGCTTTTGTTTTTACTACTTAGATTCAAAAGTGTAATCATGCATACAGAAAATTTTCAATGTCTATCTAACTTTTGGCTTAGACTTTCTTAATTATGTCTTCCATGATCTGGGAGGTCTAATATGGTCCAATTCTACCCACATTAAGTATAAAGAATAAATTCCTTAGCTTGACTCTAAGAGCCTTAATGGACTGGCTTCTTACTTACCTGTCTACTCTCAACTCCTTCCAAAACAAAGATGTTGCTTATGTTTCACTCCAAAATGTAATTTTGCTTCTTTAGAGTCTATATTTCTTTCTTCATTCTATTAACTCTTTCTGTAATATACTTTCTTGGTCTAAACCAAGCTCAAAACTTTCTTTCATTCAAAATCCATCAGTAATTATTTTCTGAAATCATGATTATTGCTTACTCATTATACTCTAGAACATACCTAAAAAAACATACTTAATGTTTCCCATATTTATAGCTATGTCAAACCATTGTAGTTTTAAAGTCATAGGGCTAAATGGTTGCTTTCTTCAACATTCTACAATAGGATGACATAGAACTAGAAATGAAACAAAGGACTGAAAAGATGGTACTGTTCAAAAACATTAGTTCTTAAAGTGTGATTAAGATGTCTGTTCTTTGGATATATGCACTATTACTTGTATTCATTGAAGTTTGCCTGCCTAGCTGGGAAGCTGAGAGAAAGGAGTTTAGAAGGAGTTACAGAGACAAAGTAGAGACTGAAGGAACTATCATCCAAAGACTGCCCCATTTGGGGATCCATCCCATAAACAACCACCAAACCCAGACAATATTGCAGATGCCAACAGGAGCCTGCTGACAGGAGCCAAATATAGCTGTCTCCTGAGGGCCTCTGCATGTGCCTGGCAAACACAGAAGTGGATGCTCACAGTCATCTCTTGGATGGAGCACAGGGTCTCCAATGAAGGAGCCAGAGAAAGTACCCAAGGAGCTGATGGGTTTTGAAGCTCCATAGGAGGAACAACAATATGAACTAAGCAGTACCTCCAGAGCTCCTTATAACTAGACCACCAACTAAAGAAAACACATGGTGGGAATTGTGTCTCTAGCTGTATATGTACCTGAGGATGGCCCAGTCGGTCATCTATGGGAGGAGAGGCCCTAGGTCCTGTAAAGGATCTATGCCCCAGTATGGGGGAATGCCAGGACTGGGAATGGGAGTGTGTGGGTTGTGGAGCTGGGGAAGGAGGGAGGAGATAGATTTTCAGAGGGGAAACTAGGAAAGGGTATAACATTTGAAATGTAAATAAAGAAAATATCTAAGAAAAAAAAAAGACATTTTTTTTTTGCTAACATTTCATCATTATGTATGCAACTGAATTCAAAAGGTTGAGTAGCTCGTCCAAAGTACCATGTTTATGAGCAAGATAATTAAAGTTGGCTCCAAAAGATATAAAATTTAACAATTAATCTCAAATTTTATATTGTAAAAAGTAGAATGTTCAAAATCTGCCTGGGAACATTTTAGTAAATGCTGGAATTTCTAACTTATATTTACATATCATATGTATTTTTAAATGAGTTCAGTTTTGATCTCCTTTCTGGCCAATAACTCTGCCCAGGTCAGATACTCTTCAGATCCCCACCCATACCAAGAGATAGCTTGACTCTAGCTTGACTGCCAGGAGGTCTGTCATAACCAGGCTCAAAGGTAAGACCCCCCACCCCAACCTCTCTCCCTAATACCTGGCTAAACTGAGACCCACAGATGTCAGTAGACTCAGGACCTATCCACCTTGCTAGAGACACATCTTCCTTCTGGTCCACAACTGCACCCTGGGGCAGATTGGGTGTACCAGCTCCTCCACAACAAATACACCTAGAGAACTTGACTCCCAGGAGGTTCAACATAACCAGGTTCACGGGCTTATAGACAAGGTGCTACAGACACCCTCTCACACCAAGAGACAGCCAGACTCCAGGAAGTCAATCATAACAAAATTCACAGGAGGGATAGGCTCTAGTCAGAGATAGCAAGGCCAGTTAACACCAGAGATAATCAGATGGCATGAGGAAAGCACAAGAATATAAGCAACAGAAACTAATGCCACTTGAGAACGTGAGAGTCCAGTTCTCCTACCACAGCAAGTCCAGGATACCCTAACACTTACGAAAAGCAAGATTCTCTTCTAAAAGAATACTATACAATGAAGATGATAGATGAAGTTAAGGAGGACATAAATAACTTCCTTAAGGAAATACAGAACACGGGCAAACAGATAAAACCCTTAAAGAGGAAACACATAAATTCCTTTTAAAATACAGGAATATATAATTAAACCAGTAAAGGGATTGAATAAAACTGTCCAGGAACTGAAAATGGATCTAGAAATAGTAAACAAATCACAACTGGAGGCAACACTGGAGAAAGAAAACCTAGGGAACAGATCAGAAGTTAAAGATTCAAGCTCCACCAACAGAAAACAAGAGATAAAAGAGAGGATCTCAGTTGTAGAAGATACTATAGAAAACATTGACAGAACATTCAAAGAAGATGCAAAGTAGAAAAACCTAACAGCCAGGAAATTCATTACATGAAGAAAAGACCAAACTTAAAAATTAATTGAATTAGAATAAAGTAAAGATTCTTAATATGAAGGGCTAGAAAATATCTTCAACACAATGATGGAAGAAAATTTCCCTAACCTAAAGAAACAGATGGCCATAAACATAAAAGAAGCCTACAGAACTCAAAATAGATTGGACCAGAAAAGAAATTCATCCCTTCACATAATAATCAAAATATTTACTACACAGAACAAAGAATATTAAAAGCAGTGAGGGGAAAAGACCAACATATAAAGGTAGACATATCAGAATTACACCACACTTCTCAACAGAGACTATGAAAACTAGATCCTGGAGAGATGTCATGCAGACCCTAAGTGAATAATAAATGCCAGCCCAGGCTACTACATCTAGCAAAACTCTCAATTACCATAGATAGGAAAACCAAGATATTCCATGACAATACCAAATATAAAAAATAACTTTCCACTTTGTCTCTACAACTACTTCCATGGGTACTTTGTTCCCCCTTCTAAGAAGGATCAAAGTATCCACACTTTGGTTTTCCTTCTTGAGTTACATATTTTGCAAATTGTATCTTTTTTGTATTCTGAGCTTCTGGGCTAATATAGTTCTGTACCCCATTTTTTAGTAGGCTTTTTCGGTTCTCTAGAGTCTACCTTCTTTAGTTCCTTGTATATTTTGGATACTAGACCTCTATTGGATTTAGGATTGGTAAAAAAATTTTCCCAATATGTTAGTTGACTTTTTGTCTTCTTGACAGTGTCCTTTGCCTCACAGAAGCTTAGAATGACCACCCTGAAACTGCCCCACCTGGGGATCCATCCCATATACAACCACTATACTCAGATACTATTGTGGAGGCCAACAAGTGCTTGCTGACAGGAGCCAGATACACTTGTCTCCTAAGTCTCACTACCATAGCACTACAGAGAATAATAGAATGACTACTCCAACACAAGGAGGGAAATTACACACTAGAAAAAGAAAGAACCTAATCATCTCACAATAAATTCAAAAGAAGAGAACCATGCAAACAGAATACCACCTCTAACATTAAAGATAACAGGAACCAACAGTCATTGGTTTTAATATCTCTCAAAATCAATGGACTCAATTCACCAATAAAACAACATAGGCTAACAGACTTGATATGTAAAGATGATCCTCCATTTTGTGCATATAGGAAACACATCTCAGTGACAGAGACAGAAACTACCTCAGAATAAAATGCTGGGGAAATATTCCAAGCAAACAGTCCCAAGAAACAAGCACAAGTAGCCACTGTAATATCTAAGTTTTATACTTTCACCCAAAAGTTTTCAAAACAAGTTGGGGAGGATACTTCAGACTCATCAAAGGAAAAATCTACCAAGAATATCTCTCAATTCTGAACATCTATACCTCAAATTCTAGAGCACCCACATTCATAAAAGGAACTTTGATAAAGCACAAAGCATAGATTGAACCTCATACAATAGTAGTGAGAGACTTCAACACCCCATCTCAGCAATGGGCAGATCATTGAAACAGAAACTGAAAAGAGACACAGTGAAACTAACAGAAGTTATGAACCAAATGGAATTAACAGATATATATTGAACATTTCACCCTAATGCAGAAGAATATACCTTCTTCTTAGCACCTCATGGTACCTTCTCCAAAGTTGGCCATATGATCGATCTTAAAACAGGTCTCAACAAATACAAGAAGACTGAAATAATCCCATGCATTGTAACAGATCACCATGGATTAAGGCTGGTCTTCAGTAACAACAAAAATGTCCAAGAAGCAATCAAAGAAACGTTTAATACCCTTAGTCACCAGGTAAATCCAAAACAAAAGGACACTGAGATTCTACCTTACACCAATCAGAATGGCTAAGAGCAAAATATCAGGAGAAAGAAGGATGTTGGCGAGGAGGTAGAGAATGAGGAACACTATTGATAGTGTCACTGTAAACTGGTAAAACTACTTTGGAAATCAACATGGAGGTTCCTCAGAAAATTGGAAATAGCTATACCTGAAGATACAGCTATACTACTGCTGAGCATATACCCAAAAGATGCTCCAACATATAAGGACAAGTACCACACTATGTTCAAAGCAGCAGCTCCCAGGACCCAATGGGGATGATATTAGCGAAAATACCCAACATAGGGTGAATAAAAAGAGACCACCACCTGTATATATACATGTCTCTCAGTTGAGGGATGGCACCATCCACTGATCTCAAAATATTTAACACCAAATTGTTTCTGTCTAAAGAAAATACAGGGATAAAAATTGGAGCAGAGACTGAAGGGAAGGCCATACAGAGACTGCCCCATCTTAAGATCCATCCTGTTCGCAGACACCAAACCCTGACACTATTGCTAATGTCAAGAAGTACTTGCAGATAGGAGCCTGGTACAGTCATCCTCTGAGAGGTTCTGCTATCACCTAAGACAGATGCAGATATTCACAGCCAAAAATAGACTGAGCCATGGGACCCTAATGCAATTGTTAGGGGAAGGACTAAAAGAGCTGAAGGGGTTTGTCACCACATAGAAAGAACAATAATAACTAACCCGAGTCTTCAGAGCTCCCAGGGACTATACCATGAACAAAAGAGTATACATGAGCCAGTCTATGGTTTCTGCTACACAGGATATGAGATATGCCTTATCTGGAATCAATTGGAGGGGAGGTGCTGGATCTACTGGAGGATCATTGCCCCAGGGAAGGGGTATACTAGGGGGTGAGGTAGCAGTGGCTGAGTGAGGAAGCACCCTCTTAGAGGCAAAGGGGATGGGAATGTGGTGGGGGTTTTAAGGAGGGAAGAGAAGGAAGGGGGACAATATTTGAAATGGATATATAAATGTTTTCACATCATTTTATTATTTTTTAGTACTAAATTCTTTTTATTAAATATTTTCTTAGTTACATTTCAAATGTTATCCCCTTTCCTAGTTCCCCCTCTGAAAACCCCCTATCCATCCCCACCCCACCCCCTGCTCACCAACTCATCTATTCCTGCTTCCTGGCAGTAGCAGTTCCCCCTCTGAAAACCCCCTATCCTTCCCCACCTCCCCCTGCTCACCAACTCATCTATTCCTGCTTCCTAGCAGTAGCAGTAGCAGGGCATATGACCTTCACAGGACCAAGGGCCTCTCCTCCAAATACTTCAGTCCTTCTTAGAAGGGGGAACCAAATAACCATGGACGGAGTTACAGAGACAAAGTATGAAGCAGAAACTGAAGGAATGACCATCTAGAGACTGCCCCACCTGAGGACCCATCCCATAGACACGCACCAAAACCAGACACTATTGTGGATGCCAACAAGATCTTGCTGGCAGGAGCCTGATATAGCTGTCTCCTGAAAGTCTCTACCAGTCCTTGACTAATACTGAAGTGGATACTCACAACCATCCATTGGATGGAGCACAGGGTTAACAATGAAGGAGCTAGATCAAGTATCCAGGGAGCTGAAGGGTTTTGCAGCCCCATAGGAAGAACAACAGTATGAGCTCTCCAGAGCTCCCTGAGACTAAACCAACAACCAAAGAAAATACATGTTGGGACTCATGCTCTAGCTGTATATGTCATCAGTGGGAGGAGAGGCCCTTGGTACTGTGAAGGTTTCATATAATTTTCAAGCATCCGATTCACTTAATATGTATTATTTTGCTGATTTATTATGATCATGTTTAAACAACTCTGATAGGAGATTTCCATTAATACTGAGTAAATTTAAAGTGTAGTGTAATTTCATTGTTAATAAATAAAAGCCTATCTAAAAGAAGCAAACAAGTAAACCTTTAGAAGATTATGAAAAGTATCACTTATTATAATTTCAAATGTAGCTGGATTAACTCCACACATCTTAACTTACTATATATTGGCACTAGGTCTGCATTTTAATCCTTCTCAAACAAGTCTAAGATTAAAATAATGTGGAAAATAAATAATGCTGCAATTATGCATACTTGCTTTAACGACTTAATCACATATTGTATGCTTTTGAAGGCAATATTACATGCATGATCCTAGAAAACCATGGTATTAATGTCCATATTAATATTTATTGAGAGATTATGCTCCTTATATTTCACTTTGTTTACACCATGTATCACTTTTTGTTTTTAATGGAAGATAATAAAAATATTCTCATCACTCTTTTACCATTGTCAAAGAATTGATTTGCAAAGTGTCTGGGTTTAAAAAATTAAAATTAGCAGTTGAACAACTTTGGAATCAACTTTAGATGTTTAATTGCAAGGAGCAAAATATTTTTAAATTATTTTATTAGATATTTTCTTCATTT
>NC_034613.1:36072106-36086012 GCF_900095145.1 Mus pahari | reverse complement strand
CAGCATCTGCTGTCACCTGAATTCTTAATCTTAGCCATTCTGACTGGAGTGAGATGGAATCTCAGGGTTGTTTTGATTTGCATTTCCCTGATGACTAAGTATGTTGAACATTTTTTCAGGTGTTTCTCAGCCATTTGGTTTTCCTCAGTTGAGAATTCTTTGTTTAGCTCTGTACCCCATTTTTTAATGGGGTTATTTGAATTTCTGGAGTTCAGCTTCCTGAGCTCTCAGCAAAATATTCTTAATGAATAAGAAAAACTTTATTTGTGATATTAGGTTTCATACTACTTATTAAATATAATGATTTCTATATATGTTAGCATCACTTGAAAGTCTTATGAATCTGTTAAGTTCCATCTGGAATTGTAGTAGTTGTTGCTAGATTATAGTCAAGAAATAGTGATTCTGTTACAATGTTATATGTTTTTGTAGATACTAACATTGAAAGCCCATTTTTTCTCTTTCTTTTTCATTTTCTTTTGATATTGAACATCAAAATTTTATTTCATTTCAATGGAGCCAGATTCCTTAGGTTCTGACATGGATACACTACAGAAGTCTTGATAGCATACTACATTGAACAAGTTCAGTTGTACATAAGTATTCAAGTGAGAATGTGTTATACATATCCTTGCTTTTCTCAAGTGAAAGGGCATTTAATACTGATAGCTATAGGAACTGGCTCTCTGACTTAATCATGCAGAAATTTCTCCGATGCTGTTTCCCTTTTCTGCATGGCTACAAAATAGTTGCCACAGGTTCAGACATCCAATCTCTATGACATTGTGTTAAATTATCCAGAACTAACTTATTTTGACCTTTACATACAAGTGTGATTCTAATAAAAGTATACATCTATTTGTCACCTAGATCTGAGATACCGAAAACCCCATATAACTGCAGTTATATGAGCTATAGTTTTAATTTTAGAAAGAAGACTTTTATACTTATTAGTTATTCCTTGATAATTCAAATGGCATATTCTTAACTTAATCTCTCTTGTCTTCAAAGTAACCATAAAGGATATCTGCTTCCTATCCATCCATCTAATTTCCTGTCCTTTCTCTACATTTTTGAAAGTTGATTTATTTCCATCCAACAACTCTACCTGCATTCCCGAGGCCTGCTGGCACCAGTGCCAAAAGGTAAGAACCCAGGACAATGATCACCAATCCCCTGAAACCACACCTAAAAGCAATAAACTGAACCCCTTCCTCATGTTTTACTTCTAACCTCACATCTCTTCCTGTTCTCCCTGATGCCACACAGGCATCAAGAACCCCAGGCAACACCAGGGATCCCAGAGGCAATATCAGCATCCAATACCCCATAGGCCACATAGGCTACAAAAACCACAAGGGAGGTAGCATACTGGACCTGAAGACTCACTAGTCAGTCTGAAGGACACTCATGTTAGCAGACTAAGAATAAATAGAAACTAAAGGCAAAGAACATCCAAAAACCACCCATCCAACAAAGATAATCCCAGAAATAAGCACTAGAGCCTATAATAAGTGCAAAACCCTACCACAGACCTCACTTGGGTCCCCGATCTGCTTGGAATGGGTCTCTTGGTTGCAGGTGAGCAGGATTTGGTGAATGAGTGAGTGACAAACAGTCCAAAAGAGAGAGTATAAAACCGAATGTATTGATTAAAATGAGCACCAGTGTTATATAGTACAGAGAACAAAGGGGTAGGATGTCACAGTAGGCAAAGTACATTGAAGTTACTTGACACAAAACAGAGGGATGACTTCAAAGCGACTTACAGGAGCCAGGTAATGTTTACAGTTAAGATAAAGCAGTTCTGCCTAGAGTCAGCTAAAGACAGGTAAGGATTTCACAACCTAGTCACAATTTGTGCTTCTCCTTTGAGCCTTGTGAGAGCTAGCACCAGGGTGTTCTGCACTAGCAGACCTTCTCATGAATAATATAATACCACAATCCCCTATTTCCTAGGCATTGGTAAATACTTGCATATGAAAGTAACCTTTTCACTGAATTCTGAGCTCCTGCCTTTAAGGAATTTTTTAGGACTTTAGAACACTGGTGGAAACTTTACCTATGGTAAAAATTCAATCTGTAGAGGCATTAATAATACTGAGAGAGAGCATACACCATACTAACATGAGGATAGGGTTCATGTATATAGATTATTGGAAATGCCAGGGCTCCAGGAGGCTGAGTCTCCTTGAGACTCCTTTTTCTCAGGACTCCAAGTTTTCAAACCTGTCGTGAGTAACTCCTGGAGTGGGTGTGGCAAAACCCAGGTGGCCAGAATATAGAATGAGAACAAATCAACAACAGCCAGGGCAATGTGGTACCACCTGAGATTATTTATCCTACCACAACAAGCCCTGGATATCCCAGCACAGATGAAACACAAGAAAATGACCTTAATCTTATGAAGATGATAGAGGACTTTAAGATGAATAAACACTTAAAGGGATACAGGAAAATAAAATAAAACAGGTAAAGAAAATGAATAAACATTTCAGGATCTGAAACTAAAAATAGAAGCCATAAAGAAAACACAAACTTAGAGAATACTGGAGATGAAAAACCTAGGTAAGAGAACAAGAACTATAAACAAACATCATCCAGGGAACACAAGATGTGGGAGAGAAAAATCCCATACATAAAAGATACAATGGAAGATTATAAAATATCATTCAAAGAAAATGGTAAATCTAAAATGTTCTTGATACTAAACATGCTGGAAATCTGGGACAATATGAAAAGATCAAACCTAAGAATTACAGTAATAGAAGAGGGACAAGACTCCCAGTTCAAAGTCTGGGAAGTATTTTCAATGAAATGATAGAAAACTTTCTCTAATCTAAAGAAAGAGGTGGCAAAAAATATACAAAAAGCTTACAGAAAATCAAGTAGATTGGACCAGAAAAAAAAATCCTTCTGCTACATAATAATTAAAACACTAAATTTTTGGAACATGGAATTTAAAAGCTGCAAGGTAAAAATGACAAAGTAGAATATAGAGACAGACATATCAGAATTAAATATGACATCTCAATAGGTATTTTAAAAGCAAAGAGGTACTGGGTCTATGTCTTACAGTCTGTAAAAGACCACCATACCCAACAAAACTATCAATCAACATAAAAGGAAAAAGCAAAATTTTCCATGACAAAAACAAACTTAAATGCTATCTATTTAAAATCCAATCATATGGACAACACTAGAAGGAAACTCCAACAAAAGAGGTTACACCCAAGGAAACATAGGAAATAATTCCACATCAGAAAAACCAAAAGTACAGAAACATATACACACACATTACACACACACATTCACAGGTACATACACAGACACACAGACACAGACCACACACACACACACACACACACACACACACACACACACACACACTCCACCACCACCACCATCAAAATAGAAGAAATTAGCAGTTATTGTTCATTAATATTTCTTAATGTCAATGGAATTAATTATCTAATAAAAAGACACAAGTGAACAGAATGGATGTGAAAACAGTTTCCATCATTGTACTCAATTCAAAAACAAAAAAACAAAAAACAAAAAACTCATCGTTATAGATAGACATTACATCAGAATAAAGAGCTAGAAAATTATTTCCAAGCAAAGAACTCAAGGAAAAAGGTTGACTAGCCAAACTAATATCCAATAACATAGACTTTGGCCAAAATTAATAAAAAAAAAAAGATGGAGTAGGATATGTCATAATCATCAAAAGAAAAAATCCACCAAGGTGATATTTCAATTCTGAAAATATATGCCCATATGCAAGGGCATGTTCATTCGTCATATCTAATTTTTAAATCACTCATCAAACCCCACACATTAATAGGGGCTAATGTCAACACCCCATTCTCACCAATGGGAAGGTCACCTAGACAGAAACTAAAGATATGAATACTGAAAGTAACAGGTGTTATTAATCAAAGGAACATAACCAGTATCTACAGAACACTTTACCCAAATACAAATGAGTATACCTTCTTCTTAAAACCTCATGGAATCTTCTCCAAAATTGACCATATACTCTGTCACAATGAAACCTTCAACAGATGAAAGGTGAAAGGTAAAAATGACAAAGTAGAATATAAAGACAGACATATCAGATTTAAATGCATCTGAAGTTCAAAGATCTAAATAAATATTAATATGTAGGTGTCATGGCATGGAATTGGGAGATTGGCAGATTACCATAGAAGGTTAATGTAGATCATCGAAATGCTCAGCTCTTGAATTTCTATTTTAAATAAATATTGTTTCCTTCTGTAATTATTAGGGAATAACTAAGTTAAAGAAATAGAGCTACTGGATTAATTAACTGCTACATTTATATTAAGAGTAATTTATTTACAGGGAGTAGTTTAGTTTCCATAGTTTTGTAAGCTGTCTGTTATCTCTGATGTTGAATTCCAGATTTAATCCATGGTGTTCTGATAAGATTCAGGGAATTATTTCAAATTTGTTTTTAATTGCTGAGTAGTACTCCATTGTGTAAATGTGCCATATTTTCTGTATCTATTCCTCTGTTGAGTGACATCTGGGTTCTTTCCAGCTTGTGGGTATTATAAATAAGGCTGCTATGAATGTATAAGGACATATGAGCATGTATGTGTCCTTATAACAAGTTGGAACATTTTCTGTGTATTTGCTGGATCCTCTGGTAGAACTATGTCCAATTTTCTGAGGAAACACAAAACTGATTTCCAGAGTGCTTGTATGTTCTAGTGTTGGAGTTTTCCCTTATTATCCTTTGAAGGGCTGGATTCATGGAAAGACATTGTGTGAATTTGGTTTTGTCATAGAATACTTTGATTTCTCCATGTAAAGTAATTGAGAGTTTTGCTGGGTATAGCAGCCTGGGCTGGCATTTTTGTTCTCCTAGGTTCTGTATAATATCTGTTCAGGATCTTCTGGCTTTTATACTCCCCAGTGATAAGTCTGGTGTATTTAGAATAGGTCTGCATTTATATGTTACTTGACCTTTTTCCTTACTGCTTTTAATATTCTATCTTTATTTACTGCATTTGTTTTTCTGATTGTTATGTGTCGGGGGAATTTCTTTTCTGGTCCAGTCTATTTGGAGTTCTGTATGCTTTTTATGTGTTCATGGGCATCTCTCTCTTTAGGTTGGGGATGTTTTCTTCTATAATTTTGTTGAAGATATTTACTGGCTCTTTAAGTTGAAAATCCTCAGGTTTGGTCTTCTCATTGTGTCCTGGATTTACTGAATGTTTTGAGTTAGCATCTTCTTGTAGTTTGCATTTTCTTTGATTGTTGTGTCCATGTTTTCTATGAAATCTTCTACCCCTGAGATTCTTTCTTCCATCTCTTGTATTCTGTTGCTGATGCTCACATCTATGGTTCCTGATTTCTCTCCTAGGATTTCTATCTCTAGAGTTGTCTCTCTTTGTGCTTTATTTATTGTTTCTACTTCCACTTTTAGATCCTGGAAGGTTTTGTTCAATTCTTTCACCTGTTTGTTAGTGTTTTCCTGTAATTCTTTAAGTCATTTTTGTGTTCCTTCTTTAATCTCATCTAGCTGTTTACCCGTGTTCTCCTGGATTTGTTTAAGGAAGTTATTTCTTTCCTTCTTAAAGTCCTCCATCATCATCAAGTGAAGTGACTTTAGATCCATATCTTGCTTTTCTGCTGTGATGTTTTATCCAGGACTTGTTATGGTGGGAGAGTTTAGTTCAGATGATGCCAAGTAAACTTGGTTTCTCTTGCTTCTGTTTTTAAACTTGCCTCCTGCCATCTGATTATCTCAAGTACTTGCTGCCCTCAATATATCTGATTAGATCCTGTCCTTACTATAATCCCAGTTGATTCAGGATTCTTCAGAGTCCAGCTTTGTCTGTGATCCTGTGATTCCATGATTCTGTGAACCTGAGACTTTGGGTTTGTCAGAGTTCTTGGCAGTCAAGCTTTCTGTGAGACCCTGAGATCCTGGTGTGACCAAGGTCCTGGTATCTTGGGATCTTGAAATCCTAAGATTCTGGGCCTGTTACAGCTCTTAGAAGTGGTGTCTCTTCCGGGGACCTTGGGGCTGTCTTGTGTGTTCAAAACCAAGGTATACAGTACCGATCAGAAAGAACTGGAGCCTCTGGTCAGGCAGGGCTCGAGTGTCCTTGCTCCTGCTGTCACAGGCCCTTCACAATTGGTTTGTGTTCTACTCCACAGTGATCATATGATCCTGGGTGTGCTAGGGCACCTGAAGTGTGGAGAGTCCTTTTGGGACCTTGGGATAGTCTGTAGAGTTTGCACCCAAGGTGACCTTGAGTTGGTGCAGACCACAAGGGACTTCTTAAAATAATATTTGAAGGCAGAAAAAAAAATCATCATTTGACTAGCACAAGGGTAAAGTACACAGGGTAAGAAACATTATGCCTGCAATTCTCTACTCAGGGACCACTTGGTCAAAAAATAAAGAAAGAAAGAAAACAAAGACTGTCTAGAATTCAATAAAATGAAGTTACAACATATTCAAACTTATGGGACATAATGAAAGCAGTGCTAAGAAGAACCTTCATGGTACTAAGTACCTTCAAAAAGAAATTAGTAAGATCTGATACTTTCAACTTATTGGCATGCCAGAAAACTCTAGAAGAAAAGAAGCAAACATACTCAAGCAGAGTAGACATCAGGAAATAATCAAACTTGGGCTGAAAACAATAAGTTAAAAACGAAGAAAACAATAGAACGAATCAATGAAACCAAGAGTTGTATCTTTGATAATATCAATAACATAGACTAATCATTAGTCAAACTAACTAAAAGAGTGTCTGTATCCAAATTAACAAACTCAGAAATTAAAAGGGGGGCATAACAACAGATACTATGGAAATCTAAAAATCATTAGGCCTTATTTCAAAACCCTGTAGTTCACAAAATTGGAAAGTCTAAATGAAATGGACAATTTTCTCTATAGATTCAAGAAGACCTATAACCCCTAAGGAAACAGAAGCAGTCATTAAAAGTAGCCTGAAATTTCCATGACCACCACCACCACCACCACTACTACTACCACACCACTACATCACCACCACCACCAACAACAACAACAAAAAGCTCAAGGCCAGATGGTTTTAGCATAGAATGGCTAGTGCTGTTATGTCAAGAAGTGCCACCACTTCAGGGGGGGAAAATCTCAGTCTGAAATGCAGGAAAGCTGAAGCTGGTCCTGGAGTCCTCCAGTCTGCTACAAGGCAGTGGCCATAGGGGTTCTCAGACTCTTCCAGGCACTGTTGGGGGTCTCAGAAGAGGAGAGAACAGAGTTAGGGAGGACAGCAGACTGGAGACATCATCTAGCCCAGAGCTAGGGTGTAGTGTAAAGGGGGAATCAGGCTTGTCCCACAGGGTGACTATCCTTAGCTTGGTGGAGGCTGGCTTGTGGTATTTTGTGGCTGGAAGTGCAGAGATGCCTTCTATGAAAGAGTAGCCTACAGCTCTGTAGGCAAAGGCCTTTTCCATGGCTCTCCAAGGCACATCTCCATGAAAAGAGACAGTCCATGGTTCTAAACAGTTTATTTTCATGGTACAAAATGGATGTGAAAAACCATATCCCACTTTGCAAGGTAGGCCTGAGATTAAATACCTTTTGCATGGAGGAATGTCTGGAAATGAAAGCTTATTGGCTAAGGCCTTCAGAACTCTAGCTACCTCATTAGCATGGAGAACTCTGTTTTCGTCCTAAGTGACTACAAGTCACATGTCTTTTATGTGAGAATCATGCCACATGTTCCGAGTCTCGCAGGGAGCTGGAAGTCATCTAAGCCTCAGGATTGTGCACACTGAATCTCTGGGTCTTGACCTGCATTACCTTACCAAAATTTCTGGCATGGTTTTATATCTCCCATTCTACCAGATTTTCAAAAAAAGTTGTATCACCTTCTCATACTATTCTACAAAATAAAAACAGAAGAAACATTGTCAAACTCATTTTATGAGTCCATATTCACCCTGATACTTAAACCACAAATAGATTCAACAGAGAATTTTAGACCAGTTTCCCTTATGAACATTGATGCAAAATACTCAAGAAAATATTTATAAACCATATCCAAAAACACATCAAAAAATACCATCCACCATGACTAAATCGGTTCCATACCAATAGTGTCAGGATAGTTCAACATTTGAACATCTATCACAGGAAAATATCTCCACTATCCCTACATTCAATAGAAAGCTAATATCTAAAATATTCTCCATAGAGGAATGCTAGAGCAGTGAGGCAGGAGCGGGTAGGTGGATGGGGAAGCACCACAATAGAAGCAGGGTAAGGGGAGATGGGATGGGGAGTTTACAGAGGGGAAACCAGGAAAGGGGAAAACGTTTGAAATGAAAATAAATAAAATATCCAATTAAAAACTACTTTCTGACAGTGAGTGTTACTGAGAATTCAGATAATTAAAAAATACTTCAATTAACAATTTTTGATTTAAAAAAATCTTGAGAAGCTAGACTTAACCCAATTAAAGAATAGGGTTTAGATCTAAACAGGTAATTCTCCGCAGAGAAACCTCTAAGAAGCAGTTATAAGCAGTATACATATGTAGTCATCAGTGAAATGCAAATCAGAGAGATTCCATGTTATACCTGTCAGAATGGCTAAGATCCAAACAAGTGATAGCTCATGCTGATAAATATGTGGAGCAAAGGATACATTCCTTTATTGCTGGTGGGAGTCAAACTTTTACAACAAATTTGGAAATCAATTTGTTAGTGGTAGGGTGCCAGATATGGGGGAATAAATGGGGTGGGAGAGATAACCCGTGTCCTGCCAGAGCTCTGGGGCTCTGGGCAGGCAAATGTTGGGGACTGCTGTTCAATCTCTACCACACCCAGGTGGGTGCCTGTCTGTGGGAAGCCACAGAACCCCAGTCCATAGAAATTGAGAGGGAACAGTCCAGGGTCCCTGGGCCTCACAGAAGTCAGGGATTACAGGTTCTAGCTCTTGGGTATTGCAGGATGTCTCTTGACACCTAAAAAGAGCTGAGAATAGGTGGGGACCCTAGGGGCAGCTCGGTCTGCCCTGGGGCCATAGGGAAAGGGGGCAGGGTGAGAAGGCACTGGGTAGTTCCCATTTGGGTAAGAGTTTTTGATCTGGCCTGGCAAATAGAAATGCTGAGAGGCCTTCCTGTGGAAGATTAGATGTGGCGTTTTATGGGAAGGTCTATTCTATTGCTCCAGAATGATGAGTCTAGGTGAAAGGAGACAGTCTATGATTTTAGAGCTTTATTGTAGAAAACAGAGAGAGAGAGACAGAAAAGATAGAAAAGTAGAGGCTGGTCATGGCCACGAAGAGAGAGGGGAGAAGGGAGGGGGGAGAGAAGGAGCAAGAGGACTAGAGAGAAAGCAAGAGACCAAGAGAGAGAGGAGGGACCAAGCAGCCTCTTTTAGAGTGGGCTAGGCTACCTTGCTGTTGCAGGGTAACTGTGGGGGAGGAGCTATTTCAAGATAATTGTGGGGGTGGCATCTGGACCGCCTATGAGACTGATGGCCACAGAATGATGGAGTTGGGGCTGGAGAGATGGCTCAGCTGTTAAGAGCACTGACTGCTCTTCCAAAGGTCCTGAGTTCAAATCCCAGCAACCACATGGTGGCTCACAACCAGCCATAATGGAATCCGATGCCCTCTTCTGGTGTGTCTGAAGTCAGCTACAATGTACTTAAGATATAATAAATTAGCTGGGTGTGGTGGCGCACGCCTTTAATCCCAGCACTTGGGAGGCAGAGGCAGGAAAATTTCTGAGTTTGAAGCCAGCCTCGTCTACAGAGTGAGTTCCAGGACAGCCAAGGTTACACAGAGAAACCCTGTCTCAAAAAGAATGAAAGAAAGAAAGAAAGAAAGAAAGAAAGAAAGAAAGAAAGAAGGAAGGAAAGGAAAGGAAAGGAAAGGAAAGGAAAGGAAAGGAAAGGAAAGGAAAGGAAAGGAAAGGAAAGGAANAGGAAAGGAAAGGAAAGGAAAGGAAAGGAAAGGAAAGGAAAGGAAAGGAAAGGAAAGGAAAGGAAAGGAAAGGAAAGGAAAGGAAAGGAAAGAAAAGGAAAGTAAAGGAAAAAGAAAAATGGAGTTGAGGGCTTGTGGTGTCAGGTATTTTTATCTGGGGGCGTAGCTCACTGTTCTGTCCCTTGTAGGATTTTTCTACTGTGTCTCTGGGATTAACCTCGCTCGACCAGAACACAGACTGCCTTTGCATTCCCACAGTTAGTGTCTCAGAAAATTGGGATTCATCTTAATACTGACCCAGGTATATTACTGGGCATATACCAATAAGTAGCTTCACCATACCACAAGTATACGGGCTCAAATATGTTCATAGCATTTTTATTCATATAGCCAAAGACTGGAAACCACCCAGATGCCCCTTAACTAAGGAATGGATAAAGAAAATATGGTAAATTTTATAATAGAATACTTATCATCTATTAAAAATAATGACATCATAGGATTTTCAGGTAAATGCATGGAACTAGAAATGACCATACAGAATAATGTATTCCTAACCAAGAAAGACAAACATGGTATGTGCTCACTCATAAGTAGATATTAGCCATAAAGTACAGGCTAACCATGCTACAATCCACAGACCCAAGGAAACTAAGTAACAAGAACTATCTAAGCAGGGATACTTGGATTTTATTGAGAAAGGAAAATAGAATAGATGGAGGGAGGGAACTAATTGGGTAGGAGGGTAGGGAGTGGAACAGGCAGGATCAATTGCCAGGAGGACTGAGGGAGTACATAGAACTGGAATAAATGGGGGACAGGGGTATCTCTGGGATAAGCTAGAAACCTAGAACACCAAAAACTCCCAGGCACCTAAGAGGGTAACTCTAGCTAAGACTCCTAGCAATGGGCAATATTGAACATGAAATATCCATCTCCTGTAACCAGAGAAGTCTTTCATTGAAGAGATCAGGACACCAACCTAACCATAAAGCCTTTGAGTCAAAAAAATGTCCTGCCTTTAACATGTGCAAGAATAAATATGCAGCAGGAATTGGGGGAGTGGACACCCAATGACTGGCACAAATTGAAACCTATGCCATGAGAGGGAGCCCATCCTTATCCCCACTATTGAAATTCTGCTATACTTATAGACAGGAGCCTAGCATGGCTGTTATCAGAGAGGCTTCATCCTGACACTGGTGAAAACAGATGCAGACACCACCCCCAAATGTTAGGAAGGGCTTGGGGAATCCTGTGGAAGAAGGGAGGCATTGAAATATTAAGAGGGGTCAAGGACACAAGAAAACCTACAAAATCAACTCACTTGGTCTCATAGGATTCCACAGAGACTCAACTTCTTCCCAGAGAGTATGCATGGAATGGATCTAGGCCCTCTGCACATATGTAAGAGCTTGGTTTTTTATGTAATACTCCTTGCAGCATGAGCAGTGGTTGTCTCTGATTCTGCTGACAGCCTTTGGGTCCCTTTTCTCCAGCTTGGCTGCTTTGTCTCATATCAATAGGGGAAGGTATGCCTAGTTCTACTGCAACTTGATATGCCAAGGCTGGCTGATATTCATGGGAGACCTCCCCTTTTTCTGAGAAGAGAGGGGAGAGGAAGGGACTAGAAGTAGAGAAGTAGAGAGAAGGTATGATCGAGATGTTGAATAAATTAATTATTAAAAATGAAAAGGAAACAAAGCAATACAAAAGAAAGAAAAGCAAAAGAGAAAAATCACTAGAAACAGAATCTGATTTGTGTTGGCTAGCTCTTCTTGAGAAGTGGTCCAGCCCAGATTTTCACTAGAGAGCTTGAACTTCTATTTCCAAGTAAAAATGACTATTACTAAAATTGCTAATAGCCATTATATTTTCACCTTAAAAGAATAATGTATGCACTTTAAGAGAGAATATTAAATGTAACATTTACCTTATTAAATATAGTATTTACTTTAGATCTTACATTTAAACTGAATTTCAGCAGATATCCTGAAATATATGTATTCATTCCAGGAAGGATTTAGTCATCATAATTTGACTTAATATCTATAGAATTGCTATAATATTACTGGTGCTTTTATTATAATTTAAAAATCAAATAATAATTTGGAGTAGAGCAATTTAATGAACATTTTTTATTCATTTTAAAGAAATAGGAAAATAAACTTTTAAGAGATTATGAGATTGTTCAATAAAATTTATTCTCTCACTAATGATTTTTTATACACACAAATAATAGTATGCAGAATAATCTGAGATTATTTCTATAGCAAATTTGGCCTGTGACTTGCTTCGGATGAAATGAAATTTCAGGGAATGTGATCCTGTCAAAAGATCTTTGGATAGGTTTTATACATTGGACACCAAACAAATATTTATTAACAAAGACATAAGCTTATATTGCCTTCTTTCTTAAGTGTGTCATTTTTAGCATGATAGTGAAGTGAATAGACAATATCAAGAGTGAAAAAATTAGTAATGAGGCACAGTGTAAGGAATCCTTATCCATAAAATTATTTTGAAATAAAATCTATAATTGGCAATTCAGAGGCTCAGTGATTTCCAAGTATATCCTCTAATATGTACTTGAAATGATTAAGAGTAACTATTCAAATGTGATAACTGTACTTTCAGAATTTAAAAAAAAAATAGAAAGCTTTGACTTTGAGTTCATTGAAATTCAATTAGGCCACTTGTCTTAGAAGAAAATTTGAGTTGAAGATCCTTGCAAAGTTCAAGTTCTACTTGAGATTCAGTGCTATGCAGCTTCTATTCTTCATCAGACAACTGAGTATGCTGATGGCTTAATTAATCACATCAGCCCAACCTTAAGGCAACAGTTTCAAATTATTCAATGGAGTGTTGTCAATGTCAATGATTTCTTATTATATACCTCCATGGAGGAGAGTATATTATTAATGAACAAGTGGTTAGCAGCTTGGTTACACACCAAAAGATTTAAATTAAGTCACCAAGTTTCTAAATTTTTCTTACTAAAATTGTATGAAGTTCATACCAGTGTTAAGAATCAGCTACTGTCAACTAAAAATAGTATTTTACATTTTTTAAATAGGGAATTATAATAGTACTTATATCAACACTAAATCTATGATAAATATTGATTCTTAACCTAATGTCCTTTCTCTTTGCTAGTCTTATTTTTTCTCAATTCCCTTTTTCTTTCTCTCTGTCTCTCTCTGTCTCTGCCTTTGTGTTTGTCTCTGTCTCTGTCTCTCTGTCTCTGTCTCTGTCTCTCTCTGTCTCTCTCTCTGACTCTATCTCTCTGTCTCTCCACACACACACCCCATTATGGAACTCAGGATTTCATTGAACTATTATAGCCTAGATTGATCTTAAACTTGAAATCACCCCTTCTTGCCTCAGCTAGAAATATAGGTCATGATATATGAAATTTAAGTTACATTTCAAGTTTATGTTTTAAATGGCTTCTGTTAGTAATTAATAGGTTGATAGGAAAGTCTAGTACAATTAACTATTAAGGTATAAAATTTGAAGAAATATGTATGTTCCATTGTGTAAATGTACCATATTTGGAATGACAATGGGGATGTTACACTTTCCTGTCTATAGAAAATACAGTGTCAATGACCAAAAATAAGCAAATACAAATGTCTCTGAAGTAGATTATAAAGTCCTTGAGTATATGTTCAAAAGTGGTATATTTGCATCAGGGTAAAATGAAATTTAAAAGTAGTCTAGTTTTGCATTTTTATGATATCTCTGTCTGTGTTCTTTTTCGGTTGCCATGATAAAACACCATGACCAAGGCAACTATGAAAAAAAAGGGAGGTGTTTATTTTGGTTTATGATTCTAGACAATTAGAGGAGTGAGAAAGGAATAGGGTTAGGAATAGGGAGAGAGATGGGGAAGAAAAGGGAGAGGGATGGGGAAGAAAAGGGAGAGGGAGAGAGGGAGAG
>NC_034613.1:36047506-36071811 GCF_900095145.1 Mus pahari | reverse complement strand
GAGAGGAGGGAGAGGGAGAGGAGGGAGAGGGAGAGGAGGGAGAGGGAGAGGAGGGAGAAGGAGAGGGAGAGGGAGAGGGAGAGGGATAATGAACACTAAGAATGTCTCTAGGTTTTGAAATCTCAAACCCTACCTCCAGCTAAGTACTTCTTCCAGAAAGTATCTCCACATTGGGTATCCCCAGAGCTATAGATCAGTTAATAAAAAATTCTACTACTAGGTATGAGAGTTGTCAAGATCCTCTGCCCAACAATATTTTCTTTTGCCATTGACCTTGGTTGCCTTTCTGGAAAAACTCTGCTAATTAAGGTTGAAGTCCACCATTGACCACATAGCCTCTGGGTTCTACACAACATGGAGTAACCCCTTCATTGGCAGAGCTTTTCCTTCCCTGACCTTATCTGTGGAAGTCAGATAGCCCTAGTTAGGATTAATTTCCTTTATCCTGATACAAAATCAGTCAGCTAGCACCTGAAATCCCAGAAATGTCTTCTCATGCTAATGAGACATCTCAATAGCCTAAGCCTTCAGCCAATGACCTTTGCCTATCCTTGATGTTTTTACCCTCAGCCGCCTCCCACCTCCAACATTATAAGCCTTGAATCACACCAATTAAAATTTATTTAGCTTGTCCCAGTGTGGTCATTCAACTTACTCACAGGGCTTCTTGACAACCCTACCCCACACCCAGTTTGTTCTCTCTGCTCCCTTTGTCTGCATGGAACCTATCAGTAGACAATCCTTGAGGAGTTGATCTCAGAGTATCAGAACATGCTATGCAAGCTTCCAAGAGTAGAGAGTAATCGATAGTTCTACCCAGCTGTGATGCCTGGGAACCACAATTACTAACATATACTAACATAGTAAGTTATCTCCAAAGGTGCAATAGCCACACTTATATTTGGGGAGTAGCCAGTGGCTAGCTAACTATTTTCAAAGTTCTGTTCTGTAGGATGTAATTCATGCTTGGTTCTGGAAACCTAGCTAATTATACTTAGTGAGGTCCTAGAATCTAGAAATGAACTTTCTATTACCGCTTTTTAAAACTATAATAATTTCTAACTTCACTGTAATATACCTGTAGGTAAGTGTAGTTCTCATGTATCTCAAAAAAATTAAAAAAAATAAAAAATAAAAACAACTTCTTTTTGCAGCAGGGAGACCAATAAAGAGCAGCACCATTTGTGAAAATGCAGAAAAGAGCATAGCCCAAATTTATACATCTACATACAACTCCTATAAGTGGGTGTAGGAAATTTGAGGAAGAAGTTACAGAACGACTTTAAAACCAATATGCCAGGGCATTCCTTGTAAGGTTGTGACTACTATATGCCACAGGGAATCTTCATGCTGGACATCTCGAAAATATGATAACCTAAAGAAGAACCAATTTACAACAAAACCAGTTGACATGTCATCGTGAATGCATAATTTCCCAAGGCTCTATGCCTAGATAGATTACAACAGATAATTCTCTTTTTTTTCTATTTTTATTAGATATTTTCTTCATTTACCTTTCAAATCCTATCCCCAAAGCTGCCTATACCCTCCCCCTGCCCTGATCCCCAACCCACCCACTCCTGGTTCCTGGCCCTGGCAATTCCCTGTACTGGGGCATATGATGCTCACAAGACCAAGGGTCTCTCCTCCCATTGATGACCAACTAGGCCATCCTCTGCTACATATGCAACTAGATACACAGTTCTGTACTATATTGGTTAGTTCATATTGTTGATCCTCCTATAGAGTTGAAGACCCCTTTTGCTCCTTGGGTACATTCTCTAGCTCCTTCTTTAGGGGCCCTGTGTTCCATCAATTAGATGACTGTGAGCATCCACTTCTGTATTTGCCAGGTACTGGCATAGCCTCACAAGAGATAGCTATATAAGGATCCTGTCAAATTCTAAGAGACAGAAAATTAGTCTTCCACAGGAATGAGCCTCTCAATTAGTTTTCTACTACCAAGCTAAAAAGATATACATACAAACAACACTAAATGGCCTCAGTAGAATTTATTTAAGTATGTATATGTGATATAAACATACAACAACAATAAAAAGCAACATAAAACATAAGGTTAGGTAGCAAGGAGGGGGAGCATCTGAGAGGAAATGTGGGAGGGGATATACATGATGAAATTATTTTGCATAAAATTCTTAATGAATTAATAAAAACTATTTAAAATAATAAACTATGAAATTGTAGTTGAACAGAGAGTAGATTTAGAATAACGTGGTTATTGAAAGAATTAACACTCAATAAATTATAATATAAGGGCTAGGGATAGCTGTGTAAGATTATATACATATACATATGCATACGCACACACACACACACACACACACACATATATATATATATATATATATATATATATATATATATATATTCAATATTTCCAAATATGTTATGGAGATTGTACAAATGAATATTTTAATTTTTTATAACAATGTATCCTGATAGTGATATAAAAGCTAAAAACCACGTAAAATTGTTTACAAACTATATTTCTAACACACATTTCAAGTTTCTTCTCCAAAAGTTTGAGAGTGATATGAAATTCATAACAAAATATGTTTCTTAAATAATTGTCATTGATGACCACTTAGAATCTTAAATATACTTGTTTCTATAAAAAAAAAATCTGTGTTCATTTTCTAATTACTTTGGCTTACTGTTCCCTGTTCTAAAGAAGCAAAGAATAAATGTTGTAAGGAGGTGGTTAAGGATCTCTGATATGTTCAAGCAACTTATGCGTATTAATTTTAAACTAATTGAACCTAGTCATTCCAATAAACTTTTAGAGAAGTTTCCGAGGGAAGAGTTCTCTAAACAAACAGATTTGGTAAAGTAACTAGATGTCTGTCAGAAATATAACTGCAAAGAGAATAGAATCAACAAAACAAGTATTTCTTTTCTAAATTGCTGTAGAAGTTCTTTCTATGCTCTAAGGCATATGGATAAGCAGTGAAAATCAATGTCTGTTGTATTGGGAATCTATAGATTTTGAACGAGATGTGGTCTTCAGAGATTTTATGATCAATCTCTTGCCTTTGGGTGAAATTGTTTTGAACTACATTTAAACAGATGAGTATTATAATTTTAATGATTTCTACCTAAAAAGTCATGTGACCTTCTCTCCTTCATCAAATTTATTGTTGAGGAACTACCATCATTTAGATATTCACTTACAGCAAAACCTAAACCTGAATCCACAGAATAGACAAAATAGGTTTTCTAGAATGGTGTATGGCTTTGTACATATAATTACTTGGAGCAAAGAGGCTGCAAGTATTTGTTTCTTTTCATGTATTTCCCAGAACTCAAAGTTTTGTGTACAGTGGATATAATGATTAAAGAGTATAAATTCAGATGTTGACAAGTTTGAAAATATTTTTACAGTTATTAATTGGAAAACCACAAACTTAGTCCCAAAGTCAAATAACATACCAACAGATAATAGTAGTTAAAACAACAACAAATGGAAATTCACGTGTGTCATGATAAAGATGCAGATATAGCAAATGACCCCAGATAAAATGGTAGTACATAAGCCTCTGTCAGTATGATTTAAAAAGTTATTGAGATATTGCATATGTGGCACAATACTGTAGTACTTGTCTAGGAATAATATAACATAATACAATAACCCTTTCCATTCATGATGTGATGAAATAAGTAGACAAAGTTTAATTAAGAAGTCACATCCATTTTTTAAGTTTACTTTCTTTTGCTTTTATTTGTTGATTTAGTTTTGCACTGTTGATACAGGTTCACAAATATGACAGAATGTAATCTACCTTTAACTTATATTGTCAATCCTTGCATATTTTTATAAAGTTGAGTAAACTGTTATTTTGATTAGAAAGGATTAATATTTTGTCAATATTTTCCTATGCATTTTTACCTGATTATGTGAATTTTTTTCATTATTGTGAATGTGATGGTCTCTACTAGTTGATTTATAAGGTTTGAAACAGACTTGCATAGTGAGAAGATATCTCATTGCCTTAGGTATATGCTTCTTTGTGCATTGATGACTTGATTTGATTTGGCAATAATTTGTTTTGGATTCATAAATTTATAAAGGATATTGATCAATCATTAGGCTTTAGTTTATAAAAATGCCCTCCTTGGCCTGAACACCAGGCTTTTAAACATTCTTAGTCACATACAAATACTAAATGTTAACTCTGTTTATATATGTTGTAGCATACTATAAGCAACTAGTTTACTGTTTCCCTCATTAGTGTTATTTCACAGATATGTTATGAGTGCTTTACTCTTGGGATTAAACTAACATAAATTATAAAAATGCCTTATGGCTAAGATTGTTTTATTTTTACTTTATTCTCTCATATAGTATACCTCAACTACAGTTTCTTCTCCTTCCTCTCTTCTGAAGTACCCTGCCCCACCCACTCCTGCTCCAGTTCCCTTCAGAAAATTGCAGGCCTCTGAGGGATTTCAAAGAAACATAGCATGTTAATTTGCAACAAGACTAGGCACCTGTATCATATTAAGGCTGTAAGACACAACCCAATAGGTAGGTCTTCAAGCAAGCCAAAGTGTCAGAGATAGCCACTGCTCCCACTGTCTACAAATCTTAAAAAAGTGCAAGAGACACAAATTAAACATATATGTAGAGGGCTTAGGCCAGATTCATGCAGGTTTCCTGATTGTCAGTATCATCTCTGTGGGGTTTCTTGTGGAGTTCTTGAACCCTAAGTCTCTTCCTCCATAAGATTCACTAAGCATGGTGGCTCAGATTCTTATTTGGTCTCCATTGCCCTCTGTTTTTCCTTTTTATTATTATTATTATTATTATTATTATTATTATTATTATTATTATTATTATTTTCTTTATTTACATTTCAAATGTTATACCGAAAGTTCCCTATACCCCCCTGCCCCTGCTCCCCTACCCACCCACTCCCATTTCTTGGCCCTGGTCTTCCCCTGTGCTGTGTATTATAAAGTTTGCAAGACCAAGGGGCCTCTCTTCCCAATGATGGCCATCGTCTGCTACATATGCAGTTAGAGACTCGAGCTCAGGGGGTACTGGTTAGTTCATATTGTTGTTCTACCTACAGGATTGCATCCCTCTTCAGCTCCTTGGGTACTTTCTCTAGCTCTTCCATTGGGGGCCCTGTGTTCCATCCAAAAGCTGACTGTGAGCATCCACTTCTGTGTTTGCCAGGCACTGGCATAGCCTCACAAGAGGTCACTATATCAGGGTCCCTTCAGCAGAATCTTGCTGGCATGTGCATGTGTTTGGTGGCTGATGATGGGATGGATCCCTGGATGCGGTAGTCTCTGAATAGTCCATCCTTTCATCTTACCTCTAAATTTTGTCTCTGTATCTATATCCTTTCATGGGTATTTTGTTCCTTATTCTAAGGAGGAATGAACTATCCACACAATGGTCATCCTCCTAGGTTTTCTTCTGTTTTGCAGAATGTATCTTGGGTATTCTAAGTTTCTAGGCTAATATCCGCTTATCAGTGAGTGCATATCTAGTGACTTCTTTTGTGATTGGGTTACCTTACTAAGGATGATATCCTCCAGATGCATCCATTTGCCTAAGATTTTCATAACTTCACTGTTTTTAATAGCTGAGTAGTACTCCATTGTGTAAATGTACTGCATTTTCTGTATCAATTCCTCTATTGAGGGACATCTGGGTTCTTTCCAGCTTCTGGCTATTATAAATAAGGCTGCTATTTTATCTTCTTATCTTTCTCTGTGGTATACTACAATGGAAGGCCCTCATAAGATAAGAGATTTGCAGCTAGATTGGTTATAGCCTCCAGTTTTCAAATGGCAGACTCACTTATAATTTTTTATTACTATTTGTACCACACATTTTGGTGCTCTCAATTTATGTAAAAATATGCCAGGAATGAAGAAGCAGTATTTAATAAAATGTCCTAACTTCTCATTTGTGTATATGAGGCAACAAATTCAAGTTCATTTTGTATATCTGAACTTGACTTTGAATGCAATTCCTGTTAAATTCTGCACATTAGAATTTAATAATTCAAGGAATTTTTTTCCTGAAAACTGGTGCTAACTTACATATCTCATCTCCTTCCCAAGGTCAAGGCACAAAGGTAAGAATAAATAAAGCACATTGGTGTCATCTATTTCAGAACCTTGAAATGTCCTCTGAAAATCTATAGTTGTTGGCCTAAACTTTGATTCATCTTATATTCTGGAACAAGTGAAGCATCAAAGATAGATCCGATCATTCCAGGATAAGATAGCACTCCACCAAAACAGAGCAATATACCATGAGTGACAAATATGAGAAGTGAAGTATGAGAAACCATCTCATGAAAACTAAAGGGTGCCCCTAAGTAGCAGAGACTCCTCTATAGTTAATTTGCAAGAAAGCAACTGAGATAATGACCAAGCAGACTATGGCTTAACTAATTATGTTTAATTGTACATTTCTAACAACACTTTCCCTAATGTATCTTTTATTTAAGCATAAAATTAAATTGCTACAATTCAGGGCTCACATATTTGATGTCAACTTTTCAAAATGATTATAATGATTTAAATTTTTTCTGCCTTTCAATCACTAAATTTTCATTTTACTCTGAAAAGAGTGCCCATCCTTAGTTAGTTATGATCATTCTGAGTTGGGCACCTGCAACTCCAGTTACAAATAGGCATTAAGGACTAGTATGTTTTCCCAGGATATTAGTGTCTTTTTATTATAATTTCCAACATCCTTAGTCATCAGGATAATACAAATCAATACAACCCTGAGATTCCACCTCATACCAGTCACAATGGCTAAGATCAAAATCTCAGGTGATAGTAGATGCTAGCAAGGATGTGGAGAAAGAGGAACACTCCTCCAGTGTTGGTGGTATTGCAACCTGGTACAACCAATTTGGAAATCAGTCTGGCGTTTCCTCAGTAAATTGGACATAGTACTACCTGAGGACACAGCAATCCCACTTCTGGGCATATATCCAGAAGATGTTCCAACTTGTAATAAGGACACATGCTCCCTTATGTTCATAGTAGCCTTATTTATAATAGAAGCTGAAAAGAACCCAGATGTCTCTCAACAGAGGAAAGGATACAGAAAATATGGCTCACAATGGAGAACTACTCAGCTATTAAAAACAATGAATTTCTGAAATTCTTAGGCTAATAGATGGCTCTAGAGGAAATAATCCTTAGTGAGATAACCCAATCACAAAAGAACACACAAGATATGCACTCACTGATAAATGGATATCAGCCTAGAATCTCAGAATACCCTAAATACAATTTGTGGACCACATGAAGCTCAAGAACAAAGAAGACCAAAGTGTGGGTGCTTTGGTCCTTCTTAGAATGGGAAACAAAATAGTCACAGGAACAAATACAGAGATAAAGTGTGGAGTAGAGACTGAAGGAAGAGCCAACCAGAGACTGCCCCACCTGGGGATCCATCTCATATACAACCACCAAACACAGACACTATTGTGGATGCCAAGAAGTACATGCTAACAGGAGCCTGATATAACTGTCTTCTGAGAGGATCTGCCAGAGCCTGACATATACATAGATGGATGTTTGCAGCCAACCATTGAACTGATTACAGGGTTCCCAATAAAAGTTTTAGAGAAAGGACTAAATGGGCTGATGGATTTGTAACCCCACAGGAAGAACAACAATATCAACCAACCAGAGCTCCTAGGGTTTAAACCACTAACCAAGGAGTACACATGGAGGAACCCATGGCTCCAGCAGTATATTTAGCAGTGAATGGCCTTGTAGGGCATAAATGGGAGAAGAGGCCCTTGGTCCTATGAATACTTGATGCCCCAGTGTAGGGTAATGACAGGGCAGGAGGCAGGAGTAGGTGGGTAGGTGGGTGGAGACATACCTTTATAGAAGCAAGAAGAGAGGGAATGGTATAGGGGGTTCTGAGTGGGGGGGGGGATCTGGAAAGGAGATAGCATTTGAAATGTAAATAAATAAAATATCCAATAAAAAATAAATAAATAATATGAAAAAATTTCAAATGTATCTCTGATACTTTTCTTGCTCAAAAGTTGTCTTTGGCTGAAATCAGTAAACATCTTAAACTTTCTTTTGGATAGTCTTACAATGACAGTGTTTTCTATCCTTTTGCTGATAACATGTTTTATTTAATCTTTAAAAGGTTCATTCACATATATAATGTACAGTAGTCATCTTTATCCCTTATTCCCCCAAATGCCCTTACAGCACATTCTTGTAATCTCTGTGCAATTAGTTTAAAATAACTTATCTAATTAATATAATTTTGAGCCACAGATTTTCATTTTTGCTATGCTCTTATTACTGAATATGGGGTTTTCAAATAGAGGATACTTAACATACTATTGGATGCTGTCCACCAATCTTCTTGCTCTCATATTACGTTTGATATTCCTTGAGATTTTGTGTATGGGAGGTGGCAGGCAAATGTTTTAAGAGTCATAAAATATGCATAAAGAAGCCATTTGGAAACCTATGATATTAAAAAGAATTTTTAAAAGTAATAAAAATATAAAGTAGAACATAAATGACATGAAAGTTCAGGAGGAAAATAAAGGAACCTGAAGGTTGACGGTTAACATTTTGTCTACACCTAATAAAGTGAATTTCTTATAGATAACATAATTGAGGATTTCCATGCTTATAGGCTTTGACAATTTGTGCCTTTTACTGGTATCTACAGATTCATACTTAACATGTTTATAAATTTTAGTCATCAGCTAGTATTTTCCCTCATCTAAACCTTATTTTCTTTTATTATGTTTATTTAATTTTAAATTAATTTATTTTTTACACTCCATATTTTATTCCCCCATGATCCACCATCAGACTATTCCACATCCCATACCTCCTCCCCACCCCACCAAGTGTCTAACCCCCTGGGGCCTCCAGTCTCTTGAGGGTTAGGTGCATCATCTCTGAATGAACACAGACTCTGAAGTCCTCTACTGTATGTGTTTTGGTGGCCTCATATAAGCTGGTGTATGCTTTCTATTTGGTGGTGCAAGGTTTGAGAGATCTCAGGGGTTCATATTAATTGAAATTGCTGGTCCTCCTACAATATCACATTACTCCTCAGCTTCGATCAGCCTTCCCTAATTCAACAGCAGGGGTAGCTGCTTTTGTCGACTGGTTGGGTGTAAATATCTGTATCTGACACTTTGAGCTGCTTTTTGGGTCTTTTGGAGGGCAGTCATGCTAGGTCCCTATTTTTCTTTTTAGTGCTTCCTCTATAACCTCAGTAGTATTCATTGTTTTTATGCATTTTTTTTAACTTTTATCTGCCTTCTTAGGTTTAGAAATTTTTGGGTGATTTGTTTTCATTATGTATCAACTACATTTTATAAATCTTATATTTTTTTTCATTGAAGTCATTGCATTTTCATTATACTGATACATTTAATATACATTCCTTTTCAATCTACACTAAACTAGCTTTCAGTACACCAAACTTGAAGCTGAGTATTTTCAAATTAATTTCTTGTCCTAAGATGTTTCTGTCATTTAGTATTACATTTATTCATTGTGCTCATAACTATACACATTTCAATAAGGATTCCAAAAATACAGTGGTTAAAGAATGCTTCTCCAAGAAATTATAACAGAAAACTTAGATGTCCACATATCCAACATTGGAAGAACGATACAGTATTCATAGAAAATTACCTAAAACAAAGTGATATTTAAGCTAAATGCTACATATGAAAAATACAATTAAAAACTAGGTAATGGAAACAAAATAAATATTTAAAATATATATGCTCTATTATGTGTAATATAAATGTACACACACGTACATATATATACATATATATATATATATATATATATATATATATATATATACATATGAAACATTTTTGCAAGCAAATAGTTGACAAAATAAAAAAAGACAACTGAGCTAAAGATCTGAAGAAAACTGTTGTGACAAAATTAGAAGGGGTCTAAGACTTTATATTAAAAACAAAAATATTGCTAATTTTTAAGAATCATATAATTTTCTTTCCTTGACCTCTACAAGTGCCATTCTGCCTTCCATTTTCTCATCTCTTTGCTATGAGGAAGGCAACATAAAACTAAAACTTGAAGCAATATAATTTATGACCCGTTGAGACCCTATTCTGATTATCTCTGTTGCAATATTTTTTTTTTTAATTCTTTTAAGTGCATACCTTGGAGGGAACAGAATTTTCTGCCTTTTTAAGATTAACATATAAAGCAATGAGTTTTTATTTTGACATTTTCATTCAAATATCTCATTATACATTCTTATTCATTCCATGATCCTTCCTTGTCATTCCTCCCACTTTCTTGAGGGTCTTTTTCTGATCCCTAATTGCCACCTACTCCCACCTACTTTTTCTGATCCCTAATTGCCACTTTTTTTTTTTTTTTACTTTAGTCATTCCCTTAGAGATCTGGGTGATCTGTTAGAATAGTGGCTAGCATACAGGGGAATGCCAGGGCCAAGAAGTGGGAGTGAGTGGGTAAGGGAGCAGGACAGGGGGAGGGTATAGGGGATATTCAGGATAGCATTTGAATTGTAAATGAAGAAAATATCTAATAAAATAATTTTTTAAAAAAGTGGCTCACATTTGAACACAGCACACTAGGCCAAAACAGTTCCACATGTAAGAGGTTTATTGGGAGAGAAAGGGGCAAGGAAGGTGGTGGCAAAAAGAGAGGGGGGGAAGAGAGGTGGTGTTCCTCTTATACATGTGGATAATGTCATAATGCAGATATAGGTGGGAGGTGAGCCAATTGGATTCTGGGAATATGGTGGCTATTTTCTTAGCAATAGATCTGTATGTCCTGCCTATGTGATGTCACAGGTTTCAGAGGTCTTGATGCCAACATACCTCCCTTCTTGCTTTTACAAATAGAAGGAGAAAAAATGGAGGGGGGCAGTCAATGGTGAAAAGGGAAGGAGGGCATTGTGTCTTTTAAGCTGCTTCCTGCTGTCTAGGGTCATTGTCCATTTTAAGGTGTAGCTGGCTTTCACCATCTGGATCTACTTGGTAAATGTTCAAAACAGGTTCCTCTGTGGAGAACAGCTCTTCTGTGGGCAGGGCTGGTAATTCAGTAACAGGTGCTGATTATTAATATGTTTAGATTTTTTTTGGTATTTGTCATTGAAGGGATGTAGAAACAAGATTAATGAGGTGGGGAGCAAATAATAACTCTAGGAAGGTAACTAGGAAAGGTGTTATGAAAGGGAGGAGCCACTTCCATAGAGGATTTTCAAAAATCCCCTAATTGGAGGTCTCAGGATATCTGAAATTCTTTGTCTGACTGTAGCTCCTGGATTTTAATTCTTACTCTCCCAAATTGGTTGACGTAGAAACAGAATTCTTCTTGGAGGAACAAAGATCACTTTCTTTAGTTGTCAGTACATCAAGACCTCATCTGTTCTGAAGCACCATGGCTGCCAAACAATCGATCTGTTTTTGGATAGTAAGCACAGTTGCAGACATTTCTTGAAGATCACTTTCAAACTGGGAAGTGAGTGTATTATAATGAGTCATGGAAGTTGTTATCCCTGAAATTTCAGTACCAGCACCTATGGCTCTTCCCATAGAGACCAAGAGTGGCATGACATGAACTACTCTCTTATGTTGAACAGTTATCATATCTCCAACTGGGATTGACAGGGGCTTGTTTCCTTTGATTATTCCCAGTTCAGGGAAAAGGAGTACCAAAATGCAAACTCCTAACCAGCTGGCAGATAGGTGATGATATGCCTGAGTGCCACAAAGAACTGATGTGTTCTGTATTGCAGGACATTGTGGCAGAGATGATATATCAAGGTTTATGGTTCTATTGCAGTCTACAGAACATGTCCAGGAGGTCTTAAAACAGTTTGCCAGGCCAAAGAAAGGGATAGAGGTAAGGCATGGAGTCATGGCAACACTGGAGTCAGGGCAGCTGACAAAGGGTGAGGTAAGGTTACTTGGCAGTATCACTGGAGATGCTGTAAGTGACAATTGTGAGTTAGTTCCAGGGTTACATATAACCAGCAATCTCATACTCTGACAAGACCATCTACCCCAGAAACTTCTTTTAGATGAAGGACCAATAATGGGTCAGGTGTCCCTAAGGGAGAAGGACTTGGGGGTTTGGCTGTGGCCTTAGAGCAAGTGATAGGAGGCATGAAGTTAGGTGCTAATGAATGATGTTTGGAGCGACCTGCAGCTGGCACAGAAGAAGGGAAGGGGTCTGGAGAGGTAGAGCTAGTAGGATCTGCGGTATCCTGATGAGAAGGAGAAAGTGAGGCAGCAGATTGGTTTTTTGGAGGCATGGAAACAGGTCTGTGGCTGAAAGGAAGTGGTTTGTTAGTGGGATCTAGCATCTGGCAGAGGTTGTGTAGACTTCATGTCTAAGAGAAGTTGGGTTGGGGAACAAGAAAAGCACACGGTGGGGGGGATTGAAGTGAAGATAGATGGATGCTTAGACATAGGAAACCTTTTCCATTTACCAGTTCACTGGCAGTATGTTTTAAGATTCCTTAAAATAATTGGATAAAGGGTACCATTAAATGGCCATTTGGAACTATTATCTAGCTGGTATTGAATCCAGACCTTATTGCAGAGGTATATTAATCTTGTTGCATTCAAGTCAGATATTAGGTTGAAAGATTTGAGATTTTCCAGAAGACATACCAGTAGGGTGCCTGAAGATATGTTTTAAGACATTGAAGCACCCATTGGGGGGTTACTGGATTATTCGTTTTGGCATCTCAAGAACAATTCAACAACCAAAAAGAAATCACCCAAGCTAGAGGACCAAGTAGTCATGAGGGCTCTCTAGAGGATATAGAGTAAGCCCTGAGCATACTGCAGAAAGGGCCCTACCCTGGATCTAGGGATTTTTAAACAGCTGCAAGAGCCTGGAAGGGGAGGATAATGAGAGCTTCTTTTCAGGGAATGATCACCAAAAGGGTTGATGTCCTAATTCGAATATCAGCTAGGATGTGGCTGTAAAATACCAACTCCTTAGTCCCCTGGAAAAAGCTGGCCAGGCCCTATCTGGCAAATTAGAGGACCTCTAGCAGACTGACCCTAACAAATAAGATGCCTATGTCTGTGTGAGAATTTTAGGCGAACTGGTAAGTAGAAACCTGAAACTGAGTAGGTTAGGTGTGGGCCAGCAGAAGCCAGCCATACAAGATGGACCAGAGTGGCACAGCTCACATGGGTTAAGTTCATATGCCCCGTGGTGACAGCAGCAGCAGCTCATGTGGTAGAAGCCTGAGATTCCTGGACCTGGCAGAACTTCTGCTGAGCTGCGAGAGTTCTGGCCTGTTTTGCTGGCAGCAGTTATAGCTGAGTGATGGTAGCGAGTGGACACACCCACAGTAGCCATGGTTTCAAGCTTCAGTCAGTGTTAGGAGCCCGCTTAGTGATGGTCCATGTAGCTGTGATTTCACCACTTGTGCTGGACCCCACTGTGAAGCTCTGTAGTGGCAGTTGACCAGTTGACAGTACCACTGACTTCCTGGGTTTTGGCACCAAATGATGTGTTAGAATAGTGGCTCCTGTCTGAACACAGCACACTAGGCCAAAACACTTCCACATGTAAGAGGTTTATTGGGAGAGAGAGGCAAGAAAGGTGTTGGCAGAAAGAGAAGGGGGAAATAGAGATATGGATAATGATGTAACGCAGATAAAGGTGGGAGGTGAGCCAAGTGGATTCTGGGAATATTGTGGCCTTTGTCTTGGCAACAGGTTTGTATGTCCCGCGTATGTGATATCACAGGTGTCAGAGCCCCTGATGCCAACACTGAGGGACTCCTGAAGTCAAACTTTACCTATCTTGAAAAAAAGTTTAGAGAAGCAGGCACTTATTCTGGCTCAAAGTTTATGAATGTGGCCCATTTGTGGAGAAATCAAAGTTGCAAGAGCTTGAGGACAGGAATCACATCACATTCACAATCAAGAACATTTTAACTCGCTCATTTTCACATTTTCCCATGGTCTGGGACCCAAGAGCTGAATCTGGTGCTGCCTTCTATCAGGATGCTGGTTTCTTGCACCCCAATTAACCTAATCAACATAATCCCTTGAATGCATAGTCATGCTTAAGAGGCCAAATAACCCCTCACAGGCATTTGTGGAGGCTTGTTTCCTACTTGATTCCAGATCCTGTCAAGTTGACCATTAACACCATCACAGAGTTTTAAATTCTCAAACGTGTCTGTTTTGAGACTTCATCAATTTATCAATTGTATTTTAGTCGAGGTTCTGTTTGCTTCATTGACTCTCTAAATCTGCTTGTTTCTCTCTAAATTTTGAAGAAACAATTTGTTCTAGGACCTTATTTCTCTCATTGACCTCTGAATAATAATTTTAATCTGTGTTTTTCTTTCTTGTCTTGTAGATGGAAAAGCTTTCCTAACAGTTTTGTGCCTGTTGCAGAAAATCCTGGAAGTTCAAAGTACCATTTCCTCAGACTACAGATCCATTAATGTCTAAGTCATGTGACAGCAAAACATCCTCATTCTTTCTAACTATCTTTCCAAATTCTCAACGGCTGCAATTTTCATATTTCACATTATGAACTGAAATAGGGATCTGCTGAGACAGAGAAATCAATTTGAGAAGCTTATTTGACTAAATTTTCTGTTATTTCTCGTTCTTAATAATTAGAAAAAAAATCCAGTGTAGCTGCTATTCCATGTTCTTTTCTAAACATAAACTTTATAACAAAAATATCCATTTTTAATTAGTAGTAATCACATTTTAAAAACACTATAGGAAATTGGCTCTTGTCTTTGTTTTAAAGTACATTATGAATATTCTCTATTTGCATGAAAATGCCACCTTCTCTACACAAACACATACATTGTAAAAAAATGAAAAGGGATTTATAGATATTTTATTGAATTGCTGATTTTTTCCAAACTAATAATGTCCTGAATTTTCACTAATTCCTTCACCTTTACTGCAATTTAGATACTACATATGAAGTAATAGCATATTATGCTTTTGAAATAAAACTGAATAACAGAGACTTCTAAGGGTGAGAGAGGCAAAAATAATCTTGTAGTGAACTCACTCTGCATTCAGACTACTTAACATTAAGATTAAACACATTCAATCTTTCTAAATTATAAACACCTTCCCATATGTTCTAGTCTCTTTGACTTGAGAAGGTACTCTATAAACTACTGAAAGAGAAACCTGGGCACCAAGGCAGACACAAAACTTTTGACCTACAATCTGTCCTGCCTCCAAGATGTCCTGTGGATAATGGTGGAAGAGGACTTGTGAGAGCAGTCAATGAATGCCTGGTTTAACTCAGGCCCACTCCAGGACAGGGAGCCCAAGCCTGACACTGCCTGAGATAGCCAGAAACTGGAGACTGGGTAGGGCAGAGACAGAGAGTGGGGCCAAAACCATTGGTCTTTAAAAATGAAAGAATTCCTAATGATATCCAGCTATGTGCTATACTCATACGTTGATGCCTAGTCTAGATGTCATCAGAGAAGTACTGACAGTAGACAGTAACAGATGCAAACACCCATGGCTAGATATTATACAGGTCGAAAGTCTAAATTGGGGATCTCCATCAGCTTTCTTCCTTCAGACCTCAGAGAACTCCCCAAGGGGGGAAGATTATAGGAGCCAGATGGTATGGAGGACACTAAAAGAACATGGGTCACCAAATATACTAATCAGGGCTCACATTGGCTCACAGAAACTAAAGCAGAAACAAGGCACCTGCAGAGATCTGCAGCAGGTTCTCCTCATATATGTTATGGCTGTTAGATTGGTGGTTTTGCCAGACTCCTAACACTGAGAGTGGGTGTTTCTTTTACTCTTTTGCCTGCTTTGGGGACTCTTCACCTTATTGATTTGACTTGTCCAGTCCTGTCTTAACGTGTCTTGTTTATACTTTTTGCTTGTTGTCTCTTGGAGGCCTGCTCTATTCTGAAAAGGAAATGGAGGGGATGGGTCTGAATAAAAAGGAAGATGAGGATTAGCAAGAAAGAGCAGAGGGAGGGGAAAAGCTGGAGTTGGGATGTATTGTATATTAGTTGAATCATTTTTTTAACAAAAGAAATTAAAAAAAAAAAAAAGACCTAACCCTCAAGAGATTGGAGGCCCCAGGGAGTTTATAAGTCTGGTTGGGTAGAGTGTGAGGAGTGAGAATCATCCTTGTGAATGATAAGGGGTTGGGGGTGAGGTATTGGATGTTGAATAGTCTAAAGGTGGATGGGGGTGGGAATAAAATATGGAGAGTAAAAATTGAAAATATAAATAAATAAATAAAAGATTTAAAATAATATACAAGGAATGAAACATTATTTAAAAAAAAAAAAACACTGCAAATGAAATGAAGGTAAACAAACCAAACGAACGAAACAGCTACCAACAATAAGCAAGTTTGTGCCAATTGAAGACAATATGCATAGATAAAGCCATGAAAAAAATGGTATTGTTACTCTTCTGGTTTCCTGAAATGTGGTGGGAATTATTCAAGCAAGAACAAATGAAGCAGCTGCTTGTTCGGTTATCTTAAAACAAACTAAACCAGTAAGCTGAAGAGAAAGAAATGCTGCTATTTATTATCTAAGTATCTCATAACAAATATATGGGATATACAAGTATAAATAAGATATACTATGTTTTGAATTAAACAACTGTGTTGAGTTTTAATTATAGTAACTTCTAAACTTTTATTTCAATAACAAGTTGGAATCTATCATTTACCAAGAAGATATTTCTGATTAAAGAGTATCTGACCACAATACCTAATTAGTTTCTTCTTTCCAGAGAAACAGAAAATTTCTAAGCCTATTTAAAAAACTGTGAGGATTTGTCATCAACTGAAATGGTAAACTTGCATGAAGAATAGGTCATAGAGGTCAAGAGTATATCAAGTGTTTATTTTTATTATGTTAAATTTGATATGTTTATTGGGCAGATATTTGAAGATGTTAATAATCCATTTAATATGAGACTGAGTTCAAAGAAGAATGAATGCCCTAGTAAATGGAGGACAGTAAATAGCTAGGCCCACTTAAAGGTAGCAATCAAGAATTTAAAGTAGGGCCAATTGTAGGTTTACTCCAATTGTTTTCAGTTGCGTGAGTGTTACCACTGAATAGGTGGAAACTGAAATTATTCCTCTCTGTGCTATTCTAAATAATATAATAAAATGGAAAGAAGAAAAAACTGAGAATTATTTTAAAAATGCAATTATAACAGATCATAGAATTGAAACTTGATAAAATAAAAGCAAAATTCTGAAAAGTTAATCAATATTGAATGTATGAGTTTTATGTGACTGTAAACCAGGAACCTTCAGCAAAGACTTAAAGAAACAAATTGAAAACAGATGTGAAAAGAGAGGTTACTTGCAAATAAGACTATGGAGAAGAAACATTGATGAAGAGTAAGATGCAGCCATTAGAATAAATGAATAAATGACTAAATTATGGTCTGTTACCATTACATTGAAGAATAACTTAGTTGCATGTTGGAAGTCATTGGGAGAGTTATAGGAATCTTTTAAAAAATATTTTAGTAAATACTAAACAACATTAAAAACAAAAAACACTCATGACAGTCTTAAAATTTGGCTCCACTGGAAAAATACTTGGTATGTAATCATGAGAACCTGAATTCATGTGTCCAGCACTGAAGTTAGAGCTTGGCTTGGCAGCACGTGACTTTGAGTGGGGTAGAGGTTTGTGGATCCTGAAAACTTGATTGCATCACTGTCTTGCAAAACAAAGATTTCTAAGTTCAATGAGAGACACTGTATTAATCAATAAATAAAAAGCTGGATATCAATAGAAGCACATTCTTAAATTTGATGTTCGGTTTCTACATAAGTGAGTCAACCCATGCACACATATTCATATTTTACACACACACACACGCACACATACACACCACATAACACACGGTATAGTAGATAATTTATGATAGTACAGCAGTGAGAGTAATCTAGTCATCAATAGTTAACAACATGAAATATATAAATGGAAATTTGCAGAGAAGATGAAGGTAGATTATTGTATGGGAATAATAACAAAGGGTGTCAATTGACTCACCCTCTGGATCCAACTACAGCAATGATTTTAAGGAAGAAACTAATCTTATGGCTGTAAGGCAAATTGTGTTCTTGGAGGGAAATTATAATGAAATCAGTGCAAAAGAGTAATGGAAGACCAAGGCTTCTAAATCTGAACACTACCAACATTTAACTGGTAGTTAATTCTTTCTTGAAGATAGAAACACCATTTCCACTGCATAATAATGACAACATCCTGCCTATGTCAAGTACCCATATCCCCTCCCCATCTAAGCATTCCAAAACATCTTTTACATATCGGCAAATATTCCTTTCCAGCTATGAATGCCTGGATGACAACAATTGTAATAGATCATCCAAAAGATATAGAAGACCTTTTATTTTTTGCTTGTTTGGTTTGATTTTCCTGAGAGATAATGTAGAGTAGTTTTATTACTGTATTATTTCTCTTACTGAACATTATTAATAAACACAAAGTAAACATAATTCCACCCATATATGACTATATTATTTATAATTAGAAATTATAGATTTTCCTTATGGATCTAAACAAAACCATCAAAAGAGAACAAGATACTTCAATAGACATAATATATGTTATATAACATGGAGACCCTAGATTAATTCCTTCCACTTAAGATACTCTAGTAATATTCCTATTATCTATATGTATATAAACAAATATACAAATAAGTACATTTAAATTTATTTCTAGTATTGAGAATGAAGCCCAAAGCTAGGAACATGGTACTCAAGTACTTGATCACTAAAGTGCATTCACAGCTTCCAGGCTGTGAATGCACTTTATGTTTCTGGAAGTGTAGTATCTCAAACTTGATTAGCCTTTCCCCTCATTCATTTTATCCATACTCTATGTAAAATAAGTAGGGTCAGACCATTTGCATCTTAGTTCTAAACCACAACAGCTTGGTATTGCACAAAGAATGAAATAATGAAATAAAATCTCTCAAAATAATCTTCAGACACATCACAATTGTCTGGAGGCACTCTATAGTATAGATTACTTCAATCCATCTGAAACTACTGTCATCTGTAAAACAAACTAGAACCACATTCTTTGTTTTGTTTAAACCTATAAGTGGATAATCACATCCAACTGATTGTGAATACATTATCTGTTTTCTTATGCATTCTTTTCACACATATTCTATTATCAATAACATTCTTTGAGTCATTCAACAAATATAAAACATAAATTGGACACACAATAGTTTAATAATATGAAGCTGTTTTAGTTTAGTTACTTCTGTTTGTTACTATTTTAAGTTACATTATATAGATATGCGATATATATATATATATATATGATATATATGTGATTATATATATATTTAGATGTAAGAATTATGTAGCTTTATGAAGGAAAGAATAAAGAAGTTATCAAAATAAAGCTTCTAATGTTTACCTTCTTTCTTTTCTCTTTAGTTCACTGTGACTTAAATTTTTTTGAAATTTTCTGTTTTAATCCTGCAATTAATTTACACTCAGAGTCATGTCTTTGGGGGAAATTCTAGATGTATTTTTGTAAACATTTTAAGTCAACAGAGAAATAGGACTCAAAATCTAATCTACTTTGAAATCAGTCTGTTTACCTGTTGTCTAAGGAGGATCAAGGAGATTAAATTGCCTCTCAACAGCCACAAAACTAATTAAAGGTGATAGGAAAATGTAATCTATCCTTTTATGAGGACACTTTTAAGATGACTTCTATTATTATCAAATTTGGCTAACATGGCCATGCCTGGTTTGGCACTATGTAGATAACATGGAATTTAGGCATTATTTCTTAAGTACCTTTTAATTTATTACTTAATCTAAAGATATTGGAGTGGCTTTTATACAATGCTGATTTTTATTTCCTTGTTTATACCGAATAGTTGTAGCATGCACAGCAATTAAATTTAATCTATTCACTGCTCTCATCTCATTAAGTGAGATCTCCAGCCCCAAATCAAATAAATTATTGTTGCAATAGATCAGGCTGGTTTAGCTTCAGTAAGAGCAGGTTAGGCACATATTCCCTTTCCATCCTTAATTCCCTGTATTCTAGAAACACAGATAATAAATTTTCTTGATTTCAGAATTTGTTTCCAGAGGTAGTCACTGTCCCTTGCTCTTCTGTGTGTAAATATGCTTCTTTGAGTCCAAATGTTATACTAATATGCATTACTACAAATGTTTATGATTATTAAGTTTATAGTCGACAATTTAACAGAAAACATCAGCTATTCATAACATCCTTCTACCATATGTTCAAATATTAAAATAATCATGGTTATTGAACTTTGTTTTCCAACCATGATTGTAATATTTATACTCACACTGCTTGCTTCATTTTGAATTATTTCCTTGTTTTTTTATATAGTTATATGGAACAGTGGCATAATGACGACTCATATCTGAAAAATAAACTAAATTTGACAAATTGCAATCAGTAGTTAATTTGTAAATAATTTTCAATCTAAGCAATTTAAAAATTATATATTTTTACATGATATAAATACAATTTTAGTTACATATATAATTTGAGATTTTCTGTGAGAATTAATAAGCATCTTTAGACCCTTTCAAAATTTTTATCATAGGCAGTATATTTTAAGTACTCTTCTTCTTTACAAAAAATCCCCAGGGTTTAAAGAGATGACTCAGGTTAAACAATTGTTGTTCTTACATAGGACCCATGTTCATTTCACTATACTCACATGATGGTTCAAAGCCATCCATAACTCCAGTTCTAGGGAGTTAGAATCCATCTTCTGAACTCTATGAGAAGAAAGTTATCAGGTTATGCACAAAGACATATATTTTAATTAAAAATACTAACAGATTATATTGAATTACAACAAAAATATACAACCAGAGACACAGCATGGTATCAGTAAGGATTCATCCAAATTTTACAAGATATATTATTTTATATGAAAGAATCTCTCTCTCTCTCTCTCTATATATATATATATATATATATATATATATATATATATATATATAAACTTAATTACTTTTGCACCTTCTATAGCATATAGCATCTTCAATGGTTTTACGTAAGGGACATTAAATAAAGACTATCAACCAAATAATATTCAATCAGGGCATAGAACTTTTTCTCCTTAGCAATTCTATCTGAATAATATTTGAGGGCTAGATTTATATGGAGCTAAATTTCATAAATCATGCAATTTATCACATGTACCAGTTAGATTCTGCCACAGATGGACCTGACTTGGGTCCCCATCTGCATGGAATGGGTCTCTTGGTTGAAGGCAAGCGAGGATTTGGAGAATGAGTGACAGACAGTTCAACAGGAGAGAGGGTGTAAAACTGAATGTATTCTTATAAAATGAACACCAGTGTTATAAAGTATAGAGAATAAAGGGGTAGGATGTCACAGTAGGCAAAGTACATTGAAGTTACTTGACACAAAACAGAGGAATGACTTCAAAGGGACTTACAGGAGCCATGTAATATTTACAGTTAAGATAAAGCAGTTCTGCCTAGGGTCAGCTAAAGACAGGTAAGGATTTCACAACCTAGTCACAATTTGTGCTACTCCTTTGAGCCTTGTGAAAGCTAGCACCAGGGGGGCCTGCACTAGCAGACCTTCTCATGAATAATGTAATACCACAAACCCCCCCCCCTATTTCCTAGGCATTGGTAAATACTTGCATATGAAGGCAACCTTTTCACTGAATTCTGAGCTCCTAGCTTTAAGGAATTTTTAAGGACTTTGGAATACTGGTGGGAACTTCCCCCATGGTAAAAATTCAATCTTTAGAGGCATTAATAATACTGAGAGAGAGCATACACCATACTAACATGTGGATAGTGTTCCTGTATAAAGATTATTGGAAATGCTAGGACGCCAGAAGGCTGAGTCTCCTTGAGACTCCTTTTCCTCAGGACTCCTGTCCAGGTTTTCAGACCTGTTGTGAGTCACCACTAGAGTGGGCTTGGCAAGATTACTATTTACACATCAATCCTAATTGTCCATTTAATTGCCATGCATATGTAAAATAAGTTTAATAATTTTAGCTCTTTAAGTGAATTACAAGTTCAAGAATTGAAAACCTTCAAATTATCTTCTGGCCTCCACAGATATGCCTTTGTCCAACAAAATAAATAAAAGTAATTTAGATTTACTTTTTAAAAGAAGAGTTTAAATGATGGCAGATTCCAGTATAAACAACATATTTCTTATTGTAAATATGTTTTATCACTCAAATTTTAGTATCTGTACTACCAAAAAGTTTGAAATTGGTAACATTTTTGAGAATTTTTAAGATTGTGTTACATATTGTAAAATTGTCATTTCATATATTTAAGCAATACAAAGTTATGTCAAATACCTAATAATGCATTTTTGTGGTTGTGACAATCAACTAGGGGCCTTGTACATGGTTAGCAATCATAAAATTAATAATCTATACCCCAAGCATATTAGTTCCTTGAACTAATCTTATGAACTCTGAGTTTTATATCACTTCATCATTCACATATCATAGTCTTCACTACATTTTTCTTTAGAAAACGTTCTTATAGTTTATGCACATGTGATAACACATGATATTGGCTTTGTGTGCTTGCTATACTTTAATCAGAATATTACTAATAAATGCTCATGTTATTTCTAGTGACAGGATTCTCATTACTTACTGTGGTGACTAGTCTTTATGTCAACTTGGCACAGCCTAAGGTCATGTGAAAAGAAGGAATATTATTTGAGACAATGCATCCAAAAATTTGGCCTGTAAGCAAGTGTAGAGAGAATTTCTTGACTGATGAGTGGTGTTAGACAGCCCAATTCACGTTGGTAGTGGTACCCCAGTTCTAGCTGTCCTGGGTGCTATAAGAAAGGCAGCTGAGCAAGGTGAGAGTATAAGTTAGTAAGCAGCATTCTATCATGGTCTCTGCTTGGATTTCTTCCTCCAGTTTCCTATCTTGAGTTCCTGCCCTGTTATCGCCTGGATAATGGTCTACAAGCCATAAGATGAAATAAACTCATTCATCCCTAAGTTCATATTGATGATTTTATTTTACATCAATAGAAAACCCGACAAAGACTTTTAAATACTGGAATAGTTTATGTATAATAAATTGCATAAGTTTATATTTTGATCATCTTTTGTCAGATACTTTGACTGTTTTTACTACTTGGTTATTAGTAATACTATACATTGTGGTTTTAATTTACATTTCCTTAACCTTTTGATCATTTGACTATATTTTCTATGAAAAAATATCTTTTGACCAAGATTAAAATTTATATAAGTTGATTAATTGAAAGTTAGAGAAAAGCAATTTATAATTATGAAATTTGAAGAATAATATATTTAAAAAACATTGGATTGGAATTGAGAATTTATATTTCAGTTGATATACCAGTACTTAATAGAGAATAAAATAAAAATTCAGTAGTGCATATACAGCATTAATATCACTAAAATTTGTTATATTTATAAATACCACTAAGATCTTTCTAGATTTATTTCTAAATTGTCACTTTTGTAATAAAAGAAAAACCAACCAAATATTACAGTATTTAAAAAATAGAAAGCATAAAGTATCTACCTAAATTCATCAGCTAAATAAAATTATAGCTATGCTTTTTTGTTATTTCCTTTCATGATTTTATCATTAATCTACAGGTTTTCCTAATTATTCTTCAAATATATGTACTTTCACAATTTGCCTACCACATCCAGGATTAGACAGGATTCACATGTTGAAAGACAATAAAAGCTCAGATCATAAGCAGGAATCAATCTTTGCAATCAATAGTAACCTATAAATTTAATCAAAATTTCACCTAGGATGAATTACATACACTTTTTAAAATAATCCTTAGGCTTAGGGAATAAATTACTAGGTTAAGGACTTTCCATACAATCATTGGAACCTGATTTTAGTTCCTTAGCAGACATCTAAGTAATATGTATGGCTGTTCCTCCTTGTAAATCAAGAAACGAGGACCAGGACAATCCTGGTAGGCTCTGTGCTGAAGGACAGAGAGAGAGAGACCAAACTTGAGGAATTGTGGGCACGTATATGTGCACACATACTTATAACAGAGAGAGGGGAGGGGAGGGGAAGGGGAGAGGGAGAGGGAGGGAGAGGGAGAGAGAGAGAGAGAGAGAGAGAGAGAGAGAGAGAGATAACAGTAGATTGAGGATTTATGGTTAAATTATCCAAGTAAATGTATGACTTCAGGGAACTAG
>NC_034613.1:36030527-36046036 GCF_900095145.1 Mus pahari | reverse complement strand
CTGGATCTCATGGAGGCATTTCCTCAACTAAAGTTCCTTTCTCTGTGATAACTCCAGCTGTGTCAAGTTGACACAAAATTAGCCAGTACATAAGGTGTTACCACTTATGAAGTACCACGTGCTTATTATCACAGTTTCTGAAAAGAAAAAGTAATTTCACATTCTCTCAATGGTGAAATCAGGGTTTTAACTAATCTAAATATTCACTTGGAAATTCAACTAGAGACCATCATATTTTCACCTTCTCTTGAGTTACTGACAAAATTTGTTTCTTTTCAATTTGTTTCTTTTCATTTGTAGTATATATGAATATTTGGTTTTGGTCATAGCTAGCTGTGGAGAAAAATCTGTGCTTCTTTAGTCTCCATTTTTAGGGAACATTAATATTTATGTCTAACTTTTGTAATTCATATTTTATTTTTATTATTTATTTATTTATTTATTTGTTTGTTTGTTTTTTTTAAAGTCAGGGTTTCTTTGTGTAGCCCTGGCTGTCCTGGAACTCACTTTGTAGACCAGGCTGGCCTCAAACTCAGAAACCCGCTTGCCTCTGCCTCCCAAGTGCTGAATTTAAAGGCGTGTGCTACCACCACCCGGCATGTAATTTTTGTTTTTTATGTTTTTCATGTTTCATATTCTGAAACTCTTTTTCTTCCCAGTAAGCATCTTACTACTTGCCTATCTTTTTTCAATATATATATGAATATATATATATATATATATATATATAGTGTTCTATTTGTTAATTACATACATGAATACATGACTATTATGAATTCTCATAACTCTCATTTTTCACCATTCCTTATCTCTCTCCAAACAACAAGAATATTCTTCCTCTCTGCAAATCCCTTTCCCATATTCATTTTTAAATTTTGTACTGTAATTCTCTATAAAGTGAAAATAAATAAATAGTACAAAACATCATAATGAGGAAATACTGGACCAAGCAAAACCAAACACCATCTGGGCAAACTCCAAACTATGTATCTTCACGTCTGATGTCAAAAAGCCTTTCAGATATCCAACTTATTTCAAAGTTGTAGACTGCCACAAACTTCTCTCTGCTGGGCTGGCTCTACTCCCTGTTAGCATTTTTGTTGTGATGAAGGAGTTTAAGCAGTCATCACATATAAAACATTTTATCCTTCTTGGCCCATTGAATTTAATTTTGCTTGTTTACATGAGCATGACCAACTTCCACTCCCTAGTCCTCCCAGGTTTGTTCAAACAAAAGACTCTATGGGGGTTAAACCAGAACAAATAATTCAAAATACATTTATTACAACTTTAAAATTACCCAGTGTTTATAGCACTCTCGACAATGTTAAAAGTCCAAAGTTTAAAGTATTTTCTGATATTCATTCAATCATTTAACTGTAATTCTCTATAAGGTGAAAATAAATAAGCAGTCCAAAACACCATAGTGAGGAAATACTGAACCAAGCAAAACCAAACACCATCTGGGCAAACTCCAAACTATGTATCTTCATGTCTGATGTCAAAAAGCCTTTCAGATATCCAACTTATTTCAAAGTTGTAGACTGCCACAAACTTCTCTCTCCTGGGCTGGCTGTTATAGCAGCTTTCCTTGTCTGGTATCCCATTGCTCTGGCATTTCTAATATATTTTGGTCTCCCAGACAACTCTTACAAAGGACCATATTTAATTGAGACTAGCTTATATATTCAGAGATTCAATCCATTATCATCAAGTCTACCCCATCTAGGCAGGCATGGTGCTGGAAGAAAGGTAAGTTCTATATATTGTTCTGAAGGCAAACAGGAGAAGACTGGCTCTCACATATCTAGGAGGAGAGTACCAAAGCCTACACCCACAGTAACATATTTCCTCCAACAAGGCTACACCTCTCAACAGTGTGACTCCCTATGGGCTAAGTATATTCAAACCACCACACGCAGATTCTCACATATACCAAATGATGGTATGTAAACTTTGCTCATCTTATTTGCTGACTGGTTAAATAAATGTGGCTGACAGTCAATGATTGGGGAGAATAGATGTTCATGTAGGATTTCAGTTACTGGCCTAGGCGATGCAGGTAAGGACTAAGAAGAAAGAGAAGAAAAGGCAAAAGGAGATTAACAGAAGAGGAAGCCTCCATGAGGCTGGATGTATCATAAGCACATGGAGAGAAGAAATGGATCCTGAGGACAGGCTGGTGGGGCAGAAATAATCCAGGCAAGACTGAAACAACTAACACCAGGTTTGTGGATTGGGCATGAGTTAGAATAGCTCAAATGCTGTACAATCTAGGTTTATAACTTGTCAGATAAAATACTAGGCTTTTTTTTTTAGGCTTTTATTTCATTAATAAATGGTAGGTAGAATATAAAATAAATTTATAATTTTTACCCAAACTTTGATTATTGAATTATTTTCATTACATCTTTTGGAACAAGCATTGAGTCTGACTGACAGACAATAGTTATTTCGCTTACGGATGAGCATGCCACGGTTACTTATTCTCTACATTTTGACCAATTGAGAGTCTTTACAGTAATCACTATCCACTGCAAATGGAGCTTTTCTGATAAGAACAGTACTGATGAATGGGCATAAGCATGAGTATTAAGAAGGCAACTTAGGTCTCCATTTATTTAGCAATACAACACTAGCCAGTTCTACCTTGGTGCATATGAATTCTCAAGCCATTAATTACTTTTGCTTCAACAAATTGCTTACAACTTTGGGTATTATGAAAGCAAGCCATCAGGGAGTAAACCCGATCTGTGTGGTATCATCACAAACCAAGTCGTTTTCTTTTTTTTTTTTCTTTCTTTTTTTTTTTTGTTGTTTTTTTTTGTTTTGTTTTGTTTTTTTTGTTTTTTGAGACAGGATTTTTCAGTGTAGCCCTGGCTGTCCTGGCTGTCCTGGAACTCACTCTGTAGACCAGGCTGGCCTTGAACTCAGAAATCTGCCTGCCTCTTCCTCCTGAGTGCTGGGATTAAAGGCATGTGCCACCACGCCCAGCACATACCAACTCTTGTAATGTAGTTCTAAGGGTACCACCTATTCTGGTCAACATTTCTCTGGATAAGCTCAAAGTCAACATGCTAATTATATCTACATATTCTCTTACTGTGTCTATATTGTAGTTGTTATAAGCATTCATAAATATGAGATTGTAACTATCAGAAATCTCTATTATAATTATTTTAACACTTAAAACTTCAATAGTGCAGAGATTTGATAATAAAATCAATATGTATAAACAGAGAAAGTATGAACTAAGAAATAGCTAATAATAAACTATACCAACTGAAGCATTCACAAAAAAGATGGTGAATACTGTACAGAAATTAAGAGAGATGGGAATCAGGTTAAAAAATATTAACATTTGTGCTATATAGGTTCAATTCATTTTCTTCAAAGAGGAGACAGAATAGCATAGAGAGATAAAACAGGATAGCAGTTGGTAACTTTCTATAACTGATTAGTTGCTTCAATCAGCATGTTAAGCATGTACATTGAAAGTCAAAAGATGCCCCAGTGTAGAGGAATCCCAGGACCAGGAAGCAGGAGTGTGTGGGTTAGTGAGCGGAGGGGGGGTGGGGTGGGGGGGGATGGGATGGGATGGGGCAGTTGGAGGAGAAATGAGGAAAGGGGATAACATTTGAAATGTATGTAAAGGAAAGTAAATAAAAAGAAAGTCAAAAGATAAATTAAAGTATTACTGTAAACATGTGAAACCTTCAAAGGTATAACAGGATTGATCTAATAAACAAAATATCTATATTAGTAAGATAGAAGGGAAATATTTTTTAATTTTCTAAGATATTAAGATATTTATAAAAACCCAATGATTAAACTTTTTTACAATGGACCCTGGTCAAAGGATGGGGCCACACACCCGTTTCAAAGTTTTCCATCCAGAAATGTTCCTGTTTCAATCCAGAAATGAGCAGAGACTAAAGGAAGGGCCATTCAGGGACTGCCCCATCTGGGGATTCATCCTGTCTGCAGACACCAAACCTGACATTGTTGCCATTGCCAAGAGATACTTACTGACAGGAACATGGTATGATTGTTCCTCAGGAGGTTCAGCAGCAACTGACTAATGCAGATGTGGATGCTTGGAGCCAACCATCAGACTGAGCTCAGGGACCCTGGTAGGGGAGCTGGCAAAAGGACTGGAGAAGCAGAGGGGGATTGCAACCCCATAGGAAGAACAACATCAGCTGCCCAGAGCACCCAATGCTCCCAGGGAGTAGACCAACAACCAAGGAGTGTACAGGGAGGGATCCATGGCTCCAGACACATATATAACAGAGGATGGTACTGTCTGCCATCAATGGGAGGGAAGGCCCTTGGTTCTGGGGAGGTTTAATGCCCCAGAGTAGGGGGATGCTGGAGCAGTGGGGCTAGAAAGTGTGGGTGGGTTGGGAACACACTCATAGAGGCAAAGGGGCAGGAGGAGAGGGAGGTTGTGGGATGGAGGTGTGCATGGTGAGGTAACTGGGAAGTGGGATATCATATGAGATGTAAGTGGATGGAATGATGATTATTAATTATTATTAATAATAAAAGATACTTCTTATCAAGTACAGGAGTATGCCATGAATTTTAATTACTTCAATACAGCACAATTTTGGGAATTACAAATTATTACTGCAACCATTACCACTTAGCCACTAAAATTTCATATTGGAAAGTTTCTGGTGAAGGTTATCTTAATCTAACTGTCCATTAGCGTGATTTAGAGGATCTGTAAACTTTACAGGAAGTAGTGCATGTATATTTTCATCAATCACCTACTGAACTTCAGCATTTTCTGCAGCTATAAAAATGAACAGCAAATTGCAATGGTTTCATGAATATGTATTATTTTGGTCTAAGAAATGCATGTATCTTCATATCGTATTTGATTGTTAAAACAAAAACAAATATATGAAATGATTGTAGAACACAAAGATTTAAAGATAGATTTTTTGAAATTCCATGTAGATAAATGTCCTTCTAAATATTTACGGTGATACTCAGACTCATGAAATGTCTGCTTTCTTTTGACAGTGGATGACAGTCAAAGTGGTAACACTTAAATGCTTCAAATGGGAGAATAAGTGAGTGCTTGAATACTTCTTTTCTAACAGATCATCTATATCACCATCTCCAGACCTCAGGGAATGGAACATCAGAAGGAGTATGACTGAGTTAATGCATATGGAGGAGAGGGATTACTTTCTTCCTTTTTCTAGGGTGTAGTTTCTTAGTATTGGCGTTTCCCCTTTACTATCCTTTGAAGTGTTGGATTCGTGGAAAGATACTGTGTGAATTTGGTTTTGTCATGGAATACCTTGGTTTCTCCATCTATGGTAATTGAGAGTTTTGCTGGGTATAGTAGCCTGGGCTGGCATTTGTGTTCTCTTAGTGTCTGTATCACATCTGTCCAGGATCTTCTGGATTTCATTGTCTCTGGTGAGAAGTTGGAGTAATTCTAATAGGCCTGCCTTTATATGTTACTTGACCTTTTTTCTCTCACTGCTTTTAATATTCTGTCTTTATTTAGTGTGTTTATTGTTCTGATTATTATGTGTTGGGAGGAATTTCTTTTCTTGTTCAGTCTATTTGGAGTTCTGTAGGCTTCTTGTATGTTAATGAGCATCTCTTTCTTTAGGTATTTATTTTATGCATATGAGTAAACCTCCATTGCTCTCTTCAGACACACCAGAAGAGGGCACAAGAACCCATTACAGATGGTTTTGAGTCACCATATGGTTGCCGGGAATTGAACACAGGACCTCTGGAAGAGCAGTGGTGCTCTTAACCACTGAGCCATCTCTCCAGCCTTGTCTTCCTTCTTCTTGAGGTTCATGTGGTCAGTGAATTGTATTCTGGGTATTTGGAGCTTTGGGGCTTATATCCACTTATCAATGAGTGCATACCATGTGTATTCTTTGATGATTGTGTTACCTCACTCAGGATAATACTTTGTGGTTCCATCCATTTGCCTAAGAATTTAATGAAGTCATTGTTTTTAAATGTACTGCATTTTCTATATCCATTCCTCTGTTGAAGGACATCTGGGTACTTTCCAGCTTCATGCCCTTGCCATAGTTCCAATTCTAGTCTATTGTATAGTCTACCTTCCACCTATGCCATTGTAAAGTCCTGTGTATGGGTGCAACTCAGTTATCTATAGTTCTAAATATCTACTTTGGTACCTCCTTATACCACAGCCTTCATTCTTCTTAGATAATGGTAAATTCTTGCATATGGGAGTAGCTTGCCCTGAGATTTCTAACTCTATGTAGTAGATAGTAAAGCCTAATTTCTTTCACTATTTCTCTTACAATACTAGAGGCAATTCTGAATGTCACTGAATAAGCAACATTATTACTGAATTCAAAGCCCATGATCAGCTCAAGAGCTACCTTGGGCATTGGTGAAGGCCAGGAAGCAAAGTTTGATTTTGCTTAGGTATTTGGCAAGTCATTGCTTGGAGACTCCTATAATAAAATGATAATGAGGGAAAGCACACAGATCCATTCACCAACTAAAGCAAGGACATTGGAGCATTCATTATACAGGATGCCAGAGTTCCAGAAGACGAAGTTTCTATGAACTTTTTGCCTTGGGATTACATCCAGGTTTTTGGGGCCTGTCACGTGTGTCACTACTGGAGTAGATATAGCAAGTTTGAAATACCCTTGGTTTTGTTTTGTTATTCCAGATGAATTTTGAAATTGCTCTTTCTAAATCTATGAAGAATTGATTTGGAATTTTGAGGGTGATTGCATTGAATCTGTAGATTGTATTTGGCAAGATTGCCATGTACCCCATTTTTAAATAGGGTTATTTGATTGTCTGGAGTCTAATTTCTTGAGTTCTTTGTATGTATTGGATATTAGCCCTCTACTGGATGCAGGATTGGTCAAGATCTTTACCCAATCTGTTGGTTGCTGTTGTGTCCTATTGACAGTAAGACACATATTGTTAAACTCACTTTAAAATTTTATGCTGTCATTTCAAATCATGAGGAATAATGTTGAATATAAATGCTAAAAATCAAATAACACATAATCCATTCAAATTTAGTGCTCTTATTGTAACATTAGATTCAATATATAGTAACTCAATATGATATGTATAAAAAGTCTGGATACCAAAAATTAAAATTGTTGAATATTTCTATGTAATTAATAAGGAATTACAAGAACAGAACAGTAAAACTGACACAAGTACAAAGGAACATAGGAAACTTACCATCATAGGATTACACTGTAACAACTGTTCTCAATAATGGAGTAAGTAACTTGTCCAATAACTACATAAAACTGAGTAAGATTGAAATATTATTACAATGCAACATAGTTATACAGGGCATAGAGACAATAAATGCTATTTTAAACAACAGTGGAAAATATTTCACCAGTAGGATGTTATTTACTATGTATGAGGGCTTTGTTTTAAGATTCAACATGGAAAAAGAAATATATATATATATATATATGTATGCCTCACTATCTTCCTTACAATAAAACAAGTTTCTTCAAATTTCAGATTTTTTCCAATAATTTCTTTTAGGTTTGGAGATTATAATATAATTTCATCATTTTTCACTTTCCATTCTTTCAAAACTCCCATATACTCCTCCTTGCAACTACTCAAATTCATTTTATTAATTGTCATATACATGAAAACATACAGACATACAGACAGATATGTATACCTACTTATATATCTTCCTAAATGTGCATTAAAACTTAGTCTGTCAAATGCTAACTGTATGTATAATTTCAGAACCTATAATTCAGAGTTTCACACATTTCAAATATCATTCTAAATAAGAACTAAGCTTTCTTACTACTTGTTAAATGTGCTAGATATAATTAAGTCAATTTAGCTCTACTATTCTCAATGTACTTACATATTAATATGTGCAACTATAGATAATGCAGTTTCCTAAGATTAAAATGTGAAATTATAAAATGATTTGAATTTAATAATATTTATAATATTAGATATCTGGCTGTAAGAGCTGTAGACAGTCAGAGCTGTCTACAAATATGTATAGTCTCAAATGCATATGTCAGAAAAAATAAATTATGAACATATTCAAGTGTAAACTGTAATTAATCTGTGCAATAATCTTTTCCTAAATAATACTTGAAAGAATTATATATCTTTCATTATTGCTGTTGTTTTCATCTGGAATAGGTATATACTAGAATTGTTGATAATATCCTTTTAAGCTAAAGTGATTGCTTTTACTAACTCTTTTTCTTTACTGTTATTAGTTTGAAGACAAAGACAACAATAGCACAAACATTCACAGGAAAAATTTTAGTTTTATGAAGCTTTCTTTTAAAGAAATTGCTTAGTATGTCCAAACACATTAAATAAAGGGAGGAAATGGGAGGTATACGGGGACAGGAAACCACAATAAGGTTATTTTATATGAAAAAATACTATTTTCAATAAAAGAATTAAAATTAAAAAAAAAGTTGTTTTTTGTTGCTCCAAGCTAATTTCTGAATAGAAAAACAAACAAAATGTGGAAACTTTCTGGAGATCTTCAAGAGGAAGCATAAATTAGAGTTGTTGAATCAGTTCCAAATTATTTCTTCTAACTAAAGAAAGATTTTTATTCAATGAGGTCAATATTTTCCAACAGACTAGGTGAAGGGGGAGGAGTGCAAAGTGGGGTCAAGGGAAAAAAGCTCAGTAATGATTGGAGTATCTAGAGGTGTTAATTCTGCAACCAGAACAGGAGCTAGCACAAGTAGTGAATAGCACAGTGTAATTTATACCCGAGGAAAGAAGAGTAGACACTGGAAATTATATCCTCATTTCAGCTGTCATATAGACTGACACTTGGGAACACATGGTTTACTCAAAACTGTTTATATGAAGACAGAACAAAGCAACCAGAATCCCATGGAGTGGCAAGTCTCTAATATTAGCATATACAGGGATTAACCATGAGAGTGGATTTTAAGATATTTATATTGAATATATTCACTTTTAAGAAATAATCATATTATTTATAAAAATCAATATATTAATTGTTTGAAGAAAAATGTCAAGTGCCCATTCTCCTACTTTATTATGATAATTTATTTTTTACTTCATCTAAGATGAAAAGTATTTTACAGAATCATTTTATATAACCAAAGATGTCTGTGTTTCTAAAAAATATTACATTACGAATATTAGCTTAGCAAAATACCATATAAATTTAAGCAATATCTATTGGTTCTGATCTATTAAAGTTTTAAACAATTAAAACAATCCATCAAGGTCTAAAGGTACAGTAAGAAGTAATTTGCTTCACAAGTATCCACGAATATGAATTAAAACTTAGACATATTTTTAGTATAGAAAAAATACTAGTTCACAGTGATGGTCCCAGTATTCTGTAGGCAGAGAGAGATAGGTTTCTAAGTTTAAGGCCTGCCTGGTCTACAGAGCTAGTTCCAGGACAGCTAATGTTACACAGAGAAACTCTGTCTAGAAATAAAGCAATACAAACAAAGGAAACACAGATAAAAATAATCAAATACTCATGAATAAACCAATTTTCAGCTATATTTTGCTACTTAAATTTGTCCAATTTTGATGTGTTGGTTATGTCTTATGTTATTTTTATATACAAAGACAAATATATAATTTGTCTTTGTATATAAAATTTGTATGCATTTTTATTTCATTAGTTAAATTAAAAATTGATTCTTCTTTCATACAATGCATTCCAACCACAATTTCTCCTTGTTCCAGTCCTCTCAACTATCCTTCTTCCAGATCCATGCCTATCCATTTTTCTTCAGAAGGGAGGAAGCAGTCCTCCAAGAGACAAAAACCAAACAGGAGAAAGCAACATACAATAAGAAAATGCAAACATCCTCATATTCAGACTGGAAAAAGAAACCCAACAGTAGGAAAAGAATCCTAAAAGCAGGCAAAAGAGTGATGGACATGCATGCTTCCATTATTAGGAGTCCCAGAATGCCAACACCAGGGGCAGACACATGCAGGCCCTGTACGTGCTACTTCGGTCTCTGTAAGAGCATGTAAGTTCTGCTTACTTGATTTAATGAGCCATGTTCTCATGGAATTTTTCATCCCCTGATGCATAGAATTTTATCTTATTATTTCATTATTCCTTTAAGAGCCTGTTTCTTTTCTCTGTTTTAGTATTTTTTTATTATTTAAAACAATTTTTAAATTGAAATGCATTTTAATCATATTCTTTCTTCCAACAAGTCCTTCTAGACACATCCTCTCCCCCTTCCTATTCACCTTATCTTAATTCTGTCTCTCAAAAAAGTCACAATGCAACAACATAATCCCCCCAAACCAAGTAAACAAGATAATACCTCCCCAGTCCCAAATGAACAAACACTCAAACAACAAAAACAAAAGTGTTCCTTTTGTTATCTAATAAAACAGAAAAGGAGTGGGTTTGGATGGAAGAGGAGGTGGGAAGAGGGAAGTGGGAGGTGGGAGGTAGGAGGTGGGAAAGCAATATTAGGATATATTGTGTGAATAGCAACAAAAAGGAATTATACTGGCTTAGTGAAATGGCAGTATTAACTGCTCATCAACCATGGTTTTCTTTCACTTTTGATAAAAGGTTAAATTATATGTATATTAACATTGTTTAATAATATATTTCTGTATAATTTATTATCAAAAACCCTGAAATTAAATGAACTAGAATTACATGTGCAAACATGACTGCAAAAAAAAATTAGTGAATACCAAAATAAGTCCCAGAAAAATCAATAAAATACAATTTACTGTTGGTAACATGTAAAATAAAATTATTCTAAGCACTCATTTCATTTTCAGACACCATATACTTAAGCATAAAGGGAAACTAAATTCTAAGTAACAGGCCTTAGGGGAGCTGGGGACTTCCCAATAGCTGAGCAGCTTCTATTATAAGGAAACAGTTGTCTGAGTCCAGACATATCAGGGACAACTGGTAAGGGAACAGTTGTCTGAGTCCAGACATCTCAAGGACAATGTCTCCATCTTGCTGGCAGGGTCAAACTAAGTTCATGTTCCCAGATCCAGGAACCTATTCCTAACCTGATTGGTAAAAACTCCCTTACTCAATCCCTTATGTCAAAATATGATTGGATGCTACAGCCCACCCCGCTCCCCGTTGCTTCCTAGTCTCATCTTTTCAATATGCTGTGCAATTTCTCTTCTGGGTCATAGTTCAACTCCTAAGTCTAATATGTGGGTCTGAACAATCACTAGTGACTTGATTATAATACTTTTCTGTCATCTGCATGTACCTGGTGTTTGAGTTCTGTTGGATTTAAGCAGATACCACAACATTTATATGTTCTTAATAAGCACCTGCCATCCCTCTAGAAAATGGTCTAGGCATTTAAAGTGCTTTACATTACTAATTGTCTTTGTTTTTAAAAATATCCCCTCAGTCATTAAATTGAGAACCAGCAACTGGTCTGAGTTCACATACTTTCTAATTTAGTGAGGTAATACTTGATCACAGATAACACTAACTCTAAAATTTTAACTCTTACCCAGTATATAATGAAAGCACTAACGAAAATCCATTGTTCCTAGCATTCTCTAAAAACAAAACCAACAAAACAAAACAAAAACACTTTCAACCAGTGATTAACTGAAGCATCCTCTTAGAAAAACTGCATCATATTGACCACTGACGAACACAGAAAATACATGAAAATACTATGTAAAGCATAGCAACAGATTTGCTTGTAAATTAGCTATTATAAACATGCATAGAGTCCATGTGTTTGCAAAGACATTCAAATATGACTCACAAGTAGCGAACAAAAATTCTCAGAGATCACATAGGGAATAATTCTTTTCAGATCAGACAATGAAATTGCTCTTCTTTAAACAATTACTGTTTGCCAGTGTCTCAAGTAAAATGGAATCAAAATGCATCATGTACTTCATGTCATGAATCATGAATACTGTGTTCCTTGTGTATAATATGAATTATTTCTGAATTATTTTTATATTATGTCATTGACTTAATTTACATAGCTATAAAAATTTCTTCCATGAGGTTTAAAACTATTTTATGAAGTAATAACAGCTTCGCTATAGAACTGACTGTCACTAGATAAACTATGTAGGAATTCAGCTTTAACATTGATTAAATGTGAGACGTTGACTACAATTTCTACTTTGCTAAATTTTCTTATCCATAAAACATATTCTTTCTTCTGAAGATTTTACAAGGATTAAATGTTAATCCTTATAAAGTACCTAGACCAACAGCATCTTGTTTAAGGTAAATACTAACAAAGAGATTAAAAAAAAAAAGCTACGATTATGCTAGAACATTGACTTTTTTTTTTTTTTAAATTCCTCATTTCTGGAATTTTTCTTTACTATAAATTGCTTTGTTTCCAAATTAGTACATAAATATATCATGATGTTTCCAAGTATTTTTGACCATGTTGCTTTTTGTTTGTTTGTTTGTTCTCTTCTGTTCTGTTTTGTTTATTTGTTTGTTTTATGTGACAGGTTGTTTACAAGTTGTCCTGGAATTTGTTATGCAGACGAGGCAGGACTCAAACTCAGAGATGTGTTTCCTCTGCCTTCTGAGTTCTGGGACTATATATTTGTGCCACCACTGCTAGGCAAATGATTATATTTTCTAAGATTTTTAAAGATGTATTTATTTATGTATATAAATACACTATTCACTGAAACACCAGAAAAAGGCACTAGATACAAATACAGATAGTTGTGAGCCACATTGTGGTTGCTAGGAATTAAACTAATGAACTCTAGAAGAGCACCCAATACTCTTAACCCCTGTGCCATCTCTTCAGCCCCAAAGAATTATATTTTTATTGTTTAGTAACAACATAGAGGGAAATAAAAATATGAAGTGATTTAAATTTAAAAAAGAAGTACACACATTTATCTTTACTTCATCTTTCTGACTCTGTAGGAGATTCTGTTTATAAATGTTCAAATCTAAATTTTGAAATAATTTTATTCACACATCATATAGTGACTTGGGCTTCAATATAAACAGACACATAAATTGTTTTATAATTAAAATACAATTGTATCATTTATCACCTCCCATTTTTCTTCAAATGCATTTAAAACTGACTTTTAAAAGGCTGCAATGCATTCAAAGCTATTTCCTATTTTCTCTTCTATTTTATTTAGTGTATCTAGTTTTACATTGAGGTGTTTGATCCACTTGGACTTCAATTTGGCTTAGGGTGATAAATATGAATCTATTTGCATTTCTACATATACACATCCAGTTAGACCAGGACCATGAAGATGCTATCTTTTTTCTATTGTAAGGTTTTGGCTTCTTTGTCAAAAATCAAGTGTCCTGTGACTTTCTTTATGTTTCATTGATCATCTTGTCTGGTTTTATGACAATATCATCTAGTTTTGATTGCTAGTGCTTTGTAATAAAGCTTGAAATCAAGGATGGTGATATTTCCAGAAGTTATTTTATTGTACAGAATTTTTTTAGCTATCCCAAGTGGTTTGTTTTTCTGTTTGTTTTTCCATATGAAGTTGAGAATTGTTCTTTCAAGATCTGTACAGAATTGTGTTGGGATTTGGTGGGGTTTGCACTGAATCTGTAGATTGCTTTTGTTAAGTACAGGAAACAACTTTCTGAACAGAACAACAACTCAAGCACTAAGATCAATAATCAATAAATGGGACATCATGAAACTTAAAAACTCCTGTAAAGCAAATTACACCATTGATTGGACAAAATATCAGCCTACAGAATGTGAAAATATCTTCACCAAATTTACATCCAACAGAGAGCTAATATCCAAAATATATTAAGAATTCAAGAAGTTAGGCTTCAACAATCTAAATAACCCAATTTAAAAATGGGGTAAAGAGCTAAAAAGAGAGTCATCATCAAGGAAATACAAATCTAAATGACTTTGAGAATCCCTCTGTGAATTGTCAGAGTGTCTAAGATCAAAATCTCATGAGAAAATATGCTAACAAGGATATAGAGTAAGAAGAACATTCTCCCACTTCTCGTGGGAGTGTAAACTTGTACAATCACCGTGAAAAATAATTTGACAGTATTTCAGATAATTAGAAATTATTCTACCTCAAGATCCATCTATACCACTCCTGGGCATATACCCAAAAGATGCTCCACCATACCACAAGGACATGTGCACTACTATATTTGTAGCAGCCTTATTGGTAACAGCCAGAAACTGGAAGCAACCCAAATGTCCCTGAACTGAAGAATAGATACAGAAAATGTGGGGTTTATTTCCACAATGGTTACCATGATTCTGGATAGACTTAGTATATATATATATATATATATATATATATATATATATATATATATATATATATATGTATATATATATATGTTTATATTTTCTGGATTTAGAACTATAAAATCTGCCTCATAGAAATTATGTTTTTGATGCTTTTATCTGTTTTAGAAGACTAATGCAAACATAAAACATGATATGCTAACAAGTTTGATAATGCTACAAAGAAGTGCTAATTATACATCATTTTCTTTTACAGCTAAAGCCAAATGATGTCTCTAGGAAACATTTAAATATTTTTTTTTCATGAGAAATGTGAACACAGCTGAGTTGTATGTAGAATTTTCATAATATTCATCAGTTTTATGGCACTCCTAAAAATTAAAGAAGAAAAGCAAACAAAATAAAACCCAAGTTAGATTAAAAGTAGTTGGAAACCAAAATTACTCAGTTTCTGCAAAATGTGTCAATATATTTATATCTGTTAGTCATCATAGTAGGTTCTATAGTGAATTTTATTTATACTATATTTGTAGATTTACTAAAATACATATTTATCATGAATTTATGTTATTATTTTTAATATTTAAATAGTGCACTCAAATCATAATCCCAAAATATTTGAAATGCTCCCCTGGTACTTTGATTTGGACATTTTAGTCATGTTTTTATATTTTACCTATTACAAATGTTCATTACACAGTACATAAGTGAAGCTTCAGGGGATTTTTTCCTTTGTCGAAATGCTTTTAAAGGGACTTCTTCTCATCAGTAATATTTTTAATTTACTTTTTCATAGAAATCCACTTTATATATCTAATGGTAGCATTCTGGCCAGTAATGTAGTATTGAGAAGCTGCTGCTCTTTCATCATTACTGGGCATGTTAAATGGTAATTATTTTTAAGTTCAATCAACATTGAAAATGTGGTTTCTTTAAACTGGGATAATGCTATTTAAGAATGTTCTCATCTTAGCCATTCTGACTGGTGTGAGATGGAATCTCAGGGTTGTTTTGATTTGAATTTCCCTGATATCTAAGGACGTTGAACATTTTTTCAGGTGTTTCTTAGCCATTCGGTATTCCTCAGTTGAGAATTCTTTGTTTAGCCCATCTCACACCAGTCAGAATGGCTAAGATTAAAAATTCAGGTGACAGCAGATGTTGGCGAGGTTGTGGAGAAAGAGGAACACTCCTCCATTGCTGGTGGGATTGCAAGCTTGTACAACCACTCTGGAA
>NC_034613.1:35998950-36029961 GCF_900095145.1 Mus pahari | reverse complement strand
ACAGGGCCCCCAATGGAGGAACTAGAGAAAGTACCCAAGGAGTTGTAGGGGGCTGCAACCCTGTAGGTGCAACAACAATATGAACTAACCAGTACTCCCTGAGCTCGAGTCTCTAGCTGCATATGTAACAGAAGATGGCCTAATTGGCCATCATTGGGAAGAGAGGCCCCTTGGTCTTGTAAACTTTATATGACCCAGTACAGGGGAAGGACTGGGCCAATTAGTGGGAGTGGGTGTGTAGGGGAGCAGGGGCGGGAGTCTGGTATAGAGAACTTTCGGGATAGCTTTTGAAATGTAAATAAATAAAATAATAATAAATAAATTTTAAAAAGAAAAACAAATATTATAAAAAAAGAATGTTCTCATCTTATCGAATATGAAGGTGCTGAGAACCATTTGCTGTTAATCTGTTCCACAATTAGTATTTACTGCTTCTGTAGACAAATTAAAAATGAATTCTACTTGGAGAAGTCAACTTAGAAAAAGTTTTTTCTTCCTCTGATGTATTGCTTATGACAGATAATACAGACAGATTTTCTATTCTAACTTGTATGTCTTTGGCTAGACATCCTTGTACAGAGTGCAAATTGCACACCAACCACTTTGTTGGTCTGTTGAGAGGAAATTTCAAATATAAGCTTTGTAGTTATAAGTTAGAGAAATTCTACTATAAGAGTTTTGCAATCTAAATTATATGTAACTTTAAAATACGTCATCTTTTCTTATGCTAACCCTATTTTTCTAATTGCTTACAATTAAAAAAATGCAGGATGGAAGATTTTGAACTATATATTGTGATATTTCAAGAACCTTTTTTTCCTGTCAATATTAGAAACATGATTCATTTATATGCCTCTGATATTTTTATGGCCATAACTAACTTAGGCTGGTCTCAGCTACAAACACTAAAACTAGAACTGTTATAGTTCAATGGTAAAATGAGACATGTGAAGTTGTAAAGGAAATGTATATTTAAATGTTTAAAACTGAATAGCACCATGCTGCTTCAGCTGACCTATTTGTGTTTGACCTTACACATAACTAAAACTGGTAGAAGACAGATTCCTGTTTTGTTCTGTTTTGTTTTGTTTTGTTTTGTTTGTTTGTTTGTTTGTTTTTGACTTGCCTTCCTGATTCTTAACCTGCTTTACCCATGCCCAATTGATTTATTATTAATGTCTTGTGAAAGTAAGTAAGTGTGCATCCAAATATCAAGACGAGTAATACCATTCACATATGGACTCATTTTGCTAAAGGCCAAGAAATAAAATATTGCAATGATATGTTACTCCATAGCTCCAATTAAACGCCTTGATAGAGATTACTGTAACTATTCTGAATGTATCTTATTTTTCTCTATTCAGTTTCTTTCTCTGGGTGTTAATTTACACATAATTATGGGCATAAATTATAGTACCATTCTCTATTATGTCTTATATATTCTATTTTAAATAATTGAAATAAAACTCCAGAGGTATATTGGAAACTATATATAATCTGCTCTTAATTTCAATTACTAAAGCATATTAATTATAAAAATAAATATAACCAATAACAAAAGAAAACTAAAGAACATTGTCATTTTGTTTCTATATTTTTTTCTTTTATCTAAAATCCATGTGTGTTTTCATTCTTAAAACTTTAGTTTTTTACAACTGGGAGAAGTCAGAGGAAAAACCATAATCTGAATTTGTATGAAAACTAAGTTTTCTACAAAATAATAAAAAAATGATAGGAAATCATAAGTGTTTACATAGGGAAAATAACCTTTTGGAGTTCTCAGCCAGAAAGCTTTCTGTCAGATAGCAGAAACAACAGTAATAATATTTACTGAAATATGTTAACATAAAGACTATTGAGAGGTAGCAACTAATGAACTTCTAAGGGAGGTGAAAAGACTCTTCATAAGAGGCAATGCAAATACTTCCTCTGATGCTGAGAGAGGATTGCTAATCATTTAACACATCTGGGAAAGGTTCTCCTCAGTGGTTCTGGCTGGCAGGAACAGGGAAAGTTTAGCATCCTGGGATACTTTTGTGAATTGCATACATGTCCCTTTTTTAACAGTGCATGCAGCTACCTGCAACAATGGCCTGAATGAAATAGTGTGTACACTCCACTAAAAACAATGTGGTGAGAAGATCTACCTGGACCATCCTTCCTGTGCTGATGCTCCACTTTCTTTTCAAACAAAACCTGAAACATCAAGTTGGGAAATAAGGAGGAAATCCTGCTTAACCTAGCTTTCCAGGCATGCACAGTAAAGGAAATTGTATCCTCTGAGTGGCCTTTTAGGGGAAAACTCCCATTTATTCCTCATATGCCTATACATAATTATGCAGGCATATGTTTTGAAGTATCCTGCATCAGGGGAAACAACATGCATAGCAAATTAAAACTCACATAATCCTAGCTAATCATTAAAAACAGACAACTACTCACACCTCATCTTTAGCAATTAAGTCCTCCTACTTTTGGACTCCACAGAAGGAAGCCTCAAACAATAAGACCCATCCTTGAGTGCTCTACCTTATAGAGACATTTGTGGTATCTGATATGTACTATCATTTTGGTTCTGAAATAAGTTACTTGTCACACTTAAATTAAAAATAAGTAACATTTAAATGAGTTTCCATTTTTGAAATTGTACTGTCTATTATTGCTCTGATGATGATTTTAATATGGCCAAATTTTAACTAGAAGTTTCCTGGCTTGGAAAAATTTACTTCTAGCTTTTTATTCTTTAACTGGCATAGTTTAATATACTTTTAACATATTGGAGGTAAAATGTTACCCTAAACCATTAGTATCTATCCAGGCTAATCTCTAACAAATGGGTTTTTTAAATTCTATTTTCCACGGTATTTGCATGTTTCTTTATTTTTTTAATAAATCATTTTATTCATTTACATTTCAAATGATATCCCCATTTCCTGGTTACCCTTCTACAAATCCCCCATTCCCATCTTCCCTGTTGCCCCACCCCTTTGCCTCTATGTACTCTTTTAAAAAATATTTTAAAAGTTTATTTTATTTGTTTAAAATTCAAATGTTGTGCACCGTCCATCATTCCCCTTCACAAATCTCCTATCCCATCTCCCTGACCCCTGATTCTATGAGGGTGCTACTGCCTCCACCTACCCACACCTGCCTCATCACACTAGCATCTCCCTATGCTCAAGTATCAAGCCTCCACAGGAACAAGGGACTCCTCTCCCATTGTAATCACATAAGGCCATCCTCTGTATCTGAAGCCAAGGATTCCTAACTTAAAGGGTCAGTAAATACCTTTAACAAAATTATAGAAGTAAACTTCCCTAACCTAAAGAAAGAGATGGCCATGAACATAAAAGAAGCCCACAGAACTCTAAATAGACTAGACCAGAAAAGAAATTCCTCCTGACACATAATAATCAGAACAACAAATGCATTAAATTAAGATTGAATATTAAAAGAAGTACAGGAAAAAGGTCAAGTAACACATAAAGGCAGACCTATTAGAATTACACCAGACTTCTCACCAGAGACTATGAAAGCCAGAAGATCCTGAACAGATGTTATAGAGACCCTATGAAAACACAAATGCCAGCCCAGGCTACTATACCCAGCAAAACTCTCAATTACCATAGATGGAGAAACTGAAGGATTCCATGACCAAAGAAAATCCACACAATATCTTTCCATGAACCCAGCCCTTCAAAGGATAATTAAGGGAAAAGTCCAACACAAGGAAGGAAATGATGCCATAGAAAAAGCAAGAAAGTAATTCTTCAACAAACCTAAAAGAAGATAGCCATAAGAACAGAATCCCAAATTTAAAAACAAAAAAATAAAAGGAAGTACCAACTAATTTTCCTTAATATCTCTTAATATCAATGGACTCAATTCCCCAACAAAAAGACATAGACTAACAGACTGGCTACATAAACAGAAACCAACATTTTGCTGTATACAGGAAACCCACCTCAGAGACAAAGACAGACACTACCTCAGAGTAAAAAGCTGGAAAACAATTTTCTAAGCAAATGGTCTGAAGAAACAAGTTGGAATACCCATTCTAATATCGAATAAAATTGACTTCCAACCCAAAGTTATGAAAAGAGACAAGGAGGCATACTTCATACTCATCAAAGGTAACACCTTCCAAGATGAACTCTCAATTGTGAATATCAATGCTTCAAATGCAAGGGTATCCACATTCATTAAAGAAACTTTAGTAAGCTCAAAGCACACATTGCACTGCACACAATAATAGTGGGAGACATTAACATGCTACTCTCATCAGTGGACAGATCCTTGAAACAGAAACTAAACAGAGACACAGTGAAACTAACCGAAGTTATGAAACAAATGAATTTAACAATTATCTACAGAAGATTTTATCCCAAATCAAAACGATATAACTTCTTCTCAGCAATTCATGGTACCCTTTCCAAAATTGACCATATAATTGGTCACAAAACAGGCGTCAACAAGTACAAAAATATTGAAATTATCCCATGCATCCTATCAGATCACCATTTATTCAGGCTGATCTTCAATAACAATATAAATTATAGAAAGCTCACATATATATGGAAGCTGAACAACACTCTACAGAATGATACTTTGGTCAATGAAGAAATAAAGAAAGAAATTAAAGACTGCTGCAGGCCCCCCGAACTCCGACAAGCAGAGATGGGAAGAAACGACACAAACGCCAAGGAAGGTTCCAAACAGATTTCTTCTTTATCTCCGAGCAGCCTTTTCCTCTCCCTCTCACAAACAGGTTTCTCTAACCCTCTCTTGGCTCCAACTAACTCCAACTAGACACCTCTCCTGCTTGCTCCCAACTGAACTGTTTACAGCTTTTCCCACAGCATTCTCCTCCCTCTCTCAGGGGCACATCCTGTTTTTCTCAGTCCTCAGAGCTTCTGCAAAACAACATTCTCCCTCCTGCGGGGGGGGGGGGTGCATCCCTGGTTTTCAGCCAGGGCATGGTAGTCCAGTAACTCAGCAGGCAGGCAGTAAAGAATCAGCAGGCTCAGATTATTGCAGCCAGGGAACATGGGGCTTGGCACCCCTGCTCCCCACAGGCTCAGGCTCTTGGCAAACAGGGACCACGGGGCTTGGCACACCCACTCGCCACAAAAGGCTTTTTAGAGTTTAATGAAAATGAAGCCACAACATACCCAAACTTATGGGACACAATGAAAGCATTCCTAAGAGGAAAACTCATACCTCTGAATGCCTCCAAAAAGAAACTGGAGAAATCATACACTAGATGTTAGACAGCACACATAAAAGCTATAGAACAAAAGGAGGGAAATTCACCCAAGATGAGTAGATGGCAGAAAATAATCATACTCATGGCTGAAATCAACCAAGTTAAAAAAAAAAAAAAAAAAAAAAAAAACTATACAAAGAATTAACAAATCAGGAGCTGGATTTTGGAGTAAATCAACAAGATAGATAAACTCTTAACCAGACTAACTACAGGGCACAGGAACAGTATCCTAATTAACAAAATCAGAAATGAAAAGGAAGACATAACAACAGAATCTTAGGAAATGCAAAACGTCATCAGATCCTACTATAAAATCCTATGCTCAATAAAACTGAAAAACCAGGATGAAGTGGACAATTTCCTAGACGGATACCAGAAACCAAAATTAAATCAGGATCAGATTAACATTCTAAACAGTCCCATATCCTCTAAAGAAATAGAAGCAGTCATTAATAGTCTCCCCAACAAAAAAGCCCAGGACCAGATGGTTTAGTTCAGAGTTCTATCAGACCTTTAAAGAAGACCTAATTCTAATTATCCTCAGAATATTCCACAAAATTGAAAAAGGAGGTACCCTACCTAATTCATTCTATGAAGCAACAATTACTCTGATACCTAAAACACATAAAGACCCAACAAAGAAAGAAAACTTCAGACCAATTTCCCTTATACATATCAATGCAAAAATACCAAATAAAATTCTTGCAAACCAAATCCAAGGACACATCAAAAAGATCACCCATCATGATCAAGTAGGCTTCATCCCAGGGATGCAGGAATGGTGCAATATATGGAAATCCATCAATGTAATCCACTATATAAACAAACTCAAAGACAGAAAACACATGATCATTTCATTAGATGCCTAGAAAGAATTTGACAAAATCCAACACCCATTCATGTTAAGTCTTGGAAAGATCAGAAATTCAAGGCCCATACGTAAATATAATAAAAGCAATATACAGCAAACCAATAGCCAACATCAAACTAAATGAAGAGAAACTGGAAGCAATCTCACTAAAATTAGTTACTAGACAAGGCTCCTCACTTTCTCCCTACTTATTCAATAGAGTACTTGAAGTCCTAGCCAGAGCAACTAGAAAACAAAAGGCAATCAAAGGAATACAAATTGGAAAGGAAGAAGTCAAAATATCACTATTTGCAGATGATATGGTAACATATATATATAAGTGACCCCAAAAATTCTACCAGAGAATTCTTAATCCTGCTAAACAACTTCATAGTAGTAGCTGGATATAAAATTAACTCAAACAAATCAGTGGCCTTTCTCTACACAAAGCATAAATAGGCTGAGAATGAAATTAGGAAAACAACACCATTCACAATAGTCACAAATAATATAAAATACTTTAGTGTGACTCTAACTAAGGAAGTGAAAGATCTGTATGATAAGAACTTTAAGTCTCTGAGGAAAGAAATCAAAGAAGATATCAGAAGATTTAAAGATCTCCAATGCTCATGGATTGGCAGGATTAGTATAGTAAAAATAGCTATCTTGCCAAAAGCAATCTACAGATTCAATGTAATCCCCATCAAAATTCCAACTCAATTCTTCACCGAGTTAGAAAGGAAATTTGCAAATTTATCTGGTATAACAAAAAACCTAGGATAGCAAAAACTATTCACAATAATAAAAGCACCTGTGGTGGAATCACCATGCCTGACCTCAAGCTGTACCACAGAGCTATTGTGATAAAAGCTTCATGGTACTGGTATAGCGAGAGAAGGGTACATCAATGGAATAGAACTTAAGATCCAGAAATGAACACACACCTATGGTCACTTGATCTTTGACAAAGGAGGGAAAACCATCCAGTGGAAAAAAGACAGCATTTTCAACAAATGGAGTTGGCACAACTGGCTGTTAGCATGTAGAAGAATGCTAATTGAGAATTGATCCATTCTTATCTCCTTGTCCAAGGCTCAAGTCTAAGCGGATCAAGGAACTCCACATAAAACCAGAGACACTGAAAATCATAGAGGAGAAAGTGGGGAAAAGCCTCAAAGATATGGGCATAGGGGAATAGTTCCTGAACAGAATAGCAATGGCTTGTGCTGTAAGATCTAGAATCGACAAATGGGACCTCATAAAATTTCAATGCTTCTTTAAGGCAAAGGACACTCTAAATAAAACAGAATGTGAAAAGATCTTTACCAATCCTAAATCCAATGGCATATAATATCCACTATATATAAAGAACTCAAGAAGTTGGACTCCAGAAAACCAAATAACCCTATTTAAAAATGTGGTACAGANNAAAAAAAAAAAAAAAATTCTCAACTGAAGAATATGGAATGGCTGAGAAGCACCTGAAAAAAATGTCCAACATCCTTAATCATCAGGGAAATGTAAAACGAACAGCCCTGAGATTCTACCTCACACCAGTCAGAATGGCTAGGAACAAAAATTCAGGTGACAGCAGATCCTGGTGAGGATGTGGTGAAAGAGGAACACTCCTCCATTGCTGGTGGGATTGCAAGCTGGTACTACCACTCTGAATGTTAGTTTGGTGGTTCTTCTGAAAACGGGACATAGTACTACAGGAAGACCCAGCAGTACAACTTCTTGGCATATACCCAGATGATGCTCCAAACTTGTAATAAGACCATATGCTCCACTATGTTCATAGCATCCTTTTTTATAATAGGCAGAAGCTGAGAAAGAACCCAGATGTTACTCAACAGAGGAATGGATACAAAAAATGTGGTACATTTACACAATGGAGTAGTAATGGAGCTATTAAAAACAATGAATTTATGAAATTCTTGGGCAAATGGATGGATCTGAAGGGTATCAACCTGAGTGAGATAACCCAATCACAAAAGAAGTCTCATGATATGCACTCACTGATGAGTGGATATTAGCTCAGAAACTCAGAATATCCAAGATACAATTTGCAAAATACACGAAACTCAATAAGAAAGAAGACCAAAGTGTGGATACTTCTTAGAAGGAGGAATAAAATACCCATGGAAGGAGTTACAGAGAAAATGTTTGGAGATGAGACTGAAGGAAGGACCATCCGGAGACTGCCCCACCCAGGGATCCATCCCATAAACAGCCACCAATCCCAGACACTAGTACATATGCCAACAAGATTTTTCAGACAGGGCCTTTATATAGCTGTCTCCTATGAAGTATGCCAGTGCCTGGCAAATACAAAAGAGGATGCTCACAGTCATATGTTGGATGGATCCACCAGAAAGGAGGTAGAGAATATACCCAAGGAGCTGAAGGAGTCTGCAGCCCTATAGGAGGAGCATCAGTATGAACTAACCAGTACCTCCCAGAGCTCATGTCTCTAGCTGCATATGTAGAAGAAGATGGCCTAGTCGACTATCAATGGGAGGAGAGCCCCTTGGTCTTGGGAAGATTATATGCTCCAGTAAAGGGGAATGCCAGGGCCAGGAAGCAGGAGTGGCTGGGTTGGGGAGCAGGGGGACAAGGGAAGGGTATAGGGCATCTTTAAATAGGAAACTAGGAAAGGGGATAGCATTTAAAATGTAGATGAAGAAAATACCTAATAAAAATAAAATAAAATAGCCGGGCGGTGGTGGCGCACACCTTCAATCCCAGCACTCGGGAGGCAGAGGCAGGTGGATTTCTGAGTTCGAGGCCAGCCTGGTCTACAAAGTGAGTTCCGCAACAGCCAGGGCTACACAGAGAAACCCTGTCTTGAAAAACCAAAAAGGAAAGAAAGAAAGAAAGAAAGAAAGAAAGAAAGAAAGAAAGAAAGAAAGAAAGAAAGAAAGAAAGAAAGAAAGAAATTGATGAATTACTAGGCTAATAGAAATGATAAGCATAGTCATGAGAATATTAAGGATGTATATTCTGTCACTTATATGGATATCTTATTAGAAATTAATCTTTTATAACACTAAGTTTATAGCCATAATATATGACAAGTTTCCTAGAGCTGTCATTAAATAACTTTAATTTTTCAAGTAACAGGGTACTCTATATTAAACTCTGCTTCTTTGCTTAGCTGAATTTAAGACCCAAGGATGAATAATTTCTTGTTTTCCAAACAAGCATTGATAGCACTTTATTGACTACACTACTAGCCAAATAGAAAATCTACCAATTTAAGTGAAATATGAAAAGAATTACCACATTCTTTATATAACTTAAAATATACATTTATTGCATGTGAACTAAGCTTTTATAATATTTTGAAGTGATGTATTCTTAGGTTTGTTGTTTCGATAACAATGATAGTTTCAGCTTAGAAATGGTTAAAGTATCAAAGTTGGATTGTGTAAATGAGAAGCACTTAGCAATGATAGATCCTGCAAACTTAGAAGACAGTTTTAAAATCTGTTTATTTCTGAATGTTTTGTGTATATTCTGTAGATAATTTAGAGAATGCCACAGAAACCTGGAGGAAGGAATGTAGGACACAGAGGGGTCTAGGACACCAGATATGGCTCACAGAATCAACTAAACAGGGAGCCTTCATGGGGATGTGCTAGGCCTTCTGCAGATCTAGTGTGGTTGTTTAACTTGGTGTTTCTGACTTTGTTATCTGTTATTGGAATCCTTTACATCCTACTAGGTAGCTTTGATATGAAGGTTTCTGTCTAGTGTAGTGTCATCTCATTATGCCATGTTCAGTTGATATCACTGGGAGGCCTGCTCTTTCCTGAGGGAGAACATTAGCAGTGGATCTGGGGGAGGTAGAGAGGGAGTGAGTAGAGAGGAGGGTAGAGAGGCTGTGCCCAAGATGATTTGAATGAGTGAGAAATAAAGAAAAAAATGAAAATTTTTAAGTAGTATAGCTCACAATAAAAAATAATAAATTAGGAAACAATTGTTTGACTATTTTCCTAAAACTTTAACTCATTAATAATATAGTTTTTATCTATGAATAATTAATCTTTATCTAAGGTATTAAATATTGTCTTCTATTATTGTAAGTTGTACATGGCTAGCTATTCATTGTATATCACTGATGATTAATACAATACAAAATATAATATACCTGAAGTACCTATGAATTCTTCCTCTAAGAGAAAGCGCATAAAGTCAGAAACTGTCTCAGAGTTATGAGTTAATGGGAGGATTGAAAAGAAAAATTGAAAATTATAAACGTACTTCAATAAAAGGAAAATCCTGTAGTTTAATAAGAGAATTATTCAAGTCCTTTTATATTTATGAACTTTAAGTGAAAATTATTCTATTTGAATCTAATTCCTTACACTCCTACTTAATTAATGAAACTGACCTTCATGATATTATGTTTGTTTGCCAAGACCAATTTAGGGGATTAATGAAACCTAAGCCCTAAAGTGCTACCAGTTTCATATAAGGAATATGAGAGTGACATCTATCTAAGGAAAGATGATATTTATAGGAAGGAATGAAACAACTGAGATACATTCATTTTTAGGACTGCTGGATAGAGTTTCTCTAATCACCTAATCCCTACCATGTCAAATATGTGCTTTCTACATATGCCCTTTTCTATGATAAACTTCATATTATATGACACATAATCTTCCAAACTGCTACAAAGTCATCATTTTATATTCTGCCATATCCAAATTTATTATTTTCCTACAGCTAAGTTTGCAGCTGTTCTCTACTCTAAAGAATTCCATCTCTTCTTAAGTGACAATGTCTCCACCCCTCTCTATTTTTAATCTTCTCTTTCTCCCATCTGTTTTTCCTTTTCTTAGATGCAGAAACATTGCCCATCAATAACTATTGTCTGAATGTCAAAGCTTTTTATAATGTGAATGTTAGAACAAACCAGTAACCAATGGGTATTTTACAGAAAATTATATTACCAAACACTATAGTATGTCCAAAGCCCTTTATTTTGGGATTGATAGATTTGCTGGGCACATATTATTCTATTTGGGGAAAGGTAATTTCTCCATTGAGAATACAGTGAATTTACTTCCATAAAATTCTTATCCATTAGTTAAAAAAAATAGTGAAATGACTTTTATCAAACTAAATGTTACTTGGAATTTCCTTGAAAATCTGAGATATTAAGGCTTTTTAATTATATTTCATTGTTGGCCTTAGATTATTAATTTTAATTTATGCTTTTATAAAAATTATAGTATACAAATATTTAATTACTTTTACATTTTTATTACCTTGTTGAGAGTTTCCTGCAACATGCTTTGGTCATATTAATGCCACCATCACTTCCCAGGTCTCCCTTCCTTCCTTTTTTCCTTCCTTCCTTCCTATGTTTGTCTCATTTACTAAAATGTATTTTTTACTTAGTTTTTATTTCATAATTGCTTGTTTGAATTTTTGTTTGTTTACTTATATTTTCTAATGAGAGAGAGAAAGAAAGGGCATAGATTTTGGTGGATGAGTAGTTGCAAAGAACATAGGCCAATATGATCAGGACATATAGGAGAATCTTTTTTTTTTCAATAGAAAAGAAAAAAGAACGCTTGGCTTTTATATGTTTGGGTCTTTTTCCTCAATGTATGTAAGTATATTGCTTGGGTTCTCTACCCATGGGGGAGAGAAGAAAGCTACATATTCCCTGAACCTTGAGGTACAGAGGTTTATGTGCTACCACATGGGCAAACACAACAAAATCAGGTTCCTCTGCAAAAGCAAGAACACTTAACTGTAGAGCCATCTCTCCAACCCAAGGGCCAATTATTTATTTGTTTGTTCATTTGATTATATGTTTATTGATTGGTTTAAAAAATCAATAATTTGTTCTGCCCAATATTCTTTTGATATGTAGTCTTACACTGGTACTTGGCCAATGTATCTGAGATTAAACTCAGAATAATCAGTCTCCCCTCCCAGCAGTGAACTATCCATGGCTAAGGGATAGACTGAATGTTCAATGTTCTATTTTCATTGTAGAATTTGGCCTCATCCACGTCTTGTGTATGATGTCTCAAATGATTTTGAGTTTATATGTGAAGTTTCTCTACTTTGCCCAGAAAACACTGTTTCCTTCAGGCTCTTACAGTCTTTTGTTGCTCTCTTCCACAATTATCTCTGAGTCGTATGAGGTAAAATGTGATATATATGTTCCATTGAGAGCTGAGTATTCTGAAGTTCCTTATTATCTGCACATTGGCCAGTTGCTCTTCTCAATATTGATCTGTATCTACCTCAAATAGAAGTCTCTCAGATAAGGATTTGAAAGATACCTTGATCTTCCATGAGTATTAATTAAGTCTTCATATGTCTGTGAGAAGTCACAATGGTTCAATTTTATTTAAGAAGTATGACAACATATCTGATGTTGGGGAGATGGCTCAAAGGACTGGAGTTCAGATACAAAGCCCTCAAATATAACTGAGTCAAGCTAACTTTCAGTACCAAAAAGAAACCGTCAGTGAAGTGACTGTCTGAAGAATGAAATAAAATATTTAAAAACATTTCCTATGACAAGTAGAGATTATCTAGAATATATAAGGAAGTCCAAAAGATCAATAACCCAAATATAAAAACTCCATGTAAAAAAATCGCAGGTAGTCTCCAAAGACACTTCACAAAATGCTTAAAGTGTTTAGCATCATTGAATATTAGGAAAATTAAATCCTCAATGAGATATCACACATCACTTCATCCAAGTAAGAATAACTATTATGAAATACACCAAATGTAGTAAGCATTGGAGGAAGGTTGAAAAAAGAAAAAAAAAACCTTATATATTGTTGAAGGGATTATAATTCAGTGCAATATTTTCAGGAAACAGCATGCTGAGACCTATAAAAACTTAAAACTAAGATTTCTATATGATTCAGAATTTTCACTAATTTCATATAAATGGAAAGTAAATGAAATCAGTATACTGAAGAGAAATATTCAGTTTTATGTACATGATGACACACTTCCAAATGGACAAGACTTGAAGACAAAGTAAGAGTCCACTAATACAATGAATACCTAAAGGAAATACTGTAAGTATAAAAAATGAAATATGATTCAGTCAGATAAACTGAAAGTCCATTATTTTCACGAGATGAAATAAACTAGAGAAAATGACATGAAAAAGTCAGATATAGATAAGTGATCTCATTTGTAAACACAATCTAAACAAGTTGGTGCAATTAAAGCTGATAAGAAATACATACCAGGAGTTGTGTAGAATCATAGGTAGAAGCCATTGTGGAAATATTTAATCAATGTATATTAGGGGATAGCAGAAAGTTTTTGGAGGTCTGTTGTATGGTGCATTAGCTATAGATTCCAATTAGGCATACTATTTCTCAAAGTGGCAGAAGAAAACATTTGTAATGTCCAATATATAATATATATGTATGCTAAAACCTTATACTAAATCCCATTTATATGCCATATGTATGTTTTCATATATCTGGTAATGCATTTGAGTTTGCTAATCTAAGAATTATTTAACCAATACTATATGACACATGAAACATGATGCATTATATAACATAATATATAATATATAACATTATATGAAATAGGATATAGGATGTATAATATCTGATATATAATAATACCATAATAATATAATTTTGATTATTATAGACAAAAGAAGAAACTGGATGTTGTGACAAACATCTGTAATTTCAGCTTTGAGGAGGATTTTGAGAATTTTGAGTTCAATCTGAGGTACATTGTGTACTCTCTGTATAATACAAACAAAAAGGAGTGCCAGCATAGGAAAGTAGAGACATAAATTGGTCATTTAACACAATTTTGTAGTATCATTTTCTTTTCAGGACTTTCAGTTCTGTTTCATTATAAAGCAGCTGAGCAATATGTTGGGTTATCTATGGGATCACCCTATGATGAGACATAGTACTTTTTACTTGTCTATAATTTATTTTCTCCCTTGTTTTAGATTCTTAACTTGAATGAGAATCACTGACCCTGAATATACATTTAGAACTTTTGACAATCAAGGTCTTTCAGGAATAATAATGTAAGGCAATGGTTATACTTTGGTATGACAGTTACAGAATAAACTCTGTCCTCTGTGAGATATATATATATATATATATATATATATATATATATAATCACTCTTTACTTGTTTATTAATTGAAACCCTCCACTGTGGATGAATGCTTTTATATGACACAAAATGTAAGACTCCAGAAAATGTTAAGTAACTGGTCTTATTTACAGTTCTCGTTAATTTTCTGAATAATGAGATGTAATTATAAAATCATCCCAATTTAGAAAATGTGTAAGTCTTAATTTTTTTTCGATTTTGAAGTTTAATACCTGGTTTTCTGTGTTTTGATTAGAAGCGTGTACACATTTTTTCTAAACTATAAATATTATAAAAAGTGAAAATACATAGAGATATTACAAGTTCATGTTTTACTATGTATCTTCCAGACTATATAGGACATTAAATTTTAACTGGCATAGTTTATAAGTAAGAACACAATGAGAACTGTAATAAACAGTTTAGCATGAATCTTCCTGTGACATTGCTGATATTTAGAATAGAAAAAACTTAACCCATTCACATTATTATCAGAAAAAAAAATCTCCTTTGTTCCTGCTTATCTTTTGCTTTTTCATTTAGGAACAGGTCAACCACAGCGCAAGACATAAAGGAAATATACATAGTCAGGAGACTTAAATATGTCATTGTGAGTATTTATCATAATGAAATAGGATTACTATTGGGTCAAGATGAATCAATAATTTAGAAATTGTCTTTTTAAGCAAATTGATCTGTTTTTAAAATATTTTTGTAGGTCATCTCAGGGTTCCCAGGGACTAAACCACCAACCAAAGAGTATATATGGAGGGATTCATGGCTCCAGCTACATATGTAGCTGAGGACTGCTTCATCTGCCATCAGTGGGAGGGGAGGCATTATTTCCTGTGGAGGCTTGATGCCCTAGAGGAGGCGGATGCTAGAGGGGTCAGGCAGGAGTAGGTGGGTGGAGGAGTACCCTCTTAGAAGCAAAAGACAGGGGAATGGGCTGAGGGGTTCATGGAGGGAAGATTGGGAAGGTGGAAAACATTTAAAATGTAAACAAATACAATTATTAATAAATGACAAAAAGAAAAAGAAAAATTTTTTTTGTCATTTTGATAACAATGTGACTCAGGATTCTCTATAGAAGTCATGAACAAACACAAAAAATTTTATTTTCCTTGCATGTGGGAGCAGAATCCCAGGCTTTTTGACACTTGCACACATTTGAAGCATGTTATGTGGCCACAAAGCTCTAAATAAACTAAGAAAAACACATTTATCCTGCAATGAAAAAGCAAAAATATAACCTCAATGCCTCATTTTGCTGATAGTTCTTTGATGCCTAGTATGTGTTCAGTGTTATGACATAAAAACTAATAAACACATAAAGAGTGTTAGGAGATGAAGAAAAGTTGAAAAGGAGCAGACTGTATTATGTATTATGTATTTGTCACAGATTGGTGTAATTGTACATAGCTTCTTCTTCTTCTTCTTCTTCTTCTTCTTCTTCTTCTTCTTCTTCTTCTTCTTCTTCTTCTTCTTCTTCTTCTTCTTCTTCTTCTTCTTCTTCTTNTCTTCTTCTTCTTCTTCTTCTTCTTCTTCTTCTTCTTCTTCTTCTTCTTCTTCTTCTTCTTCTTCTTCTTCTTCTTCTTCTTCTTCTTCTTTAGCACATATCCAGAGAATTTCTTATGCCAAGGAAAGGAGACCCTTGCTTGCTGTCATCCACCACATCCTTTGGGAAATCTCTCGAGAAACAGCACTGGCTTTCAGAAAACAATTTGATTTCTTGTCAAAAAAAATGTTTTAACATCTGGCTCAAAAATATTTGTATGGCAAATAAGCATGTCCCAGTCTCCTGCTCAATAAGCCTGAAAATTCAATAAGTGTTTGGAATGCTAAAACTAGGCTACCTCATAGTGAGCAGCTGTTAAACGTTTAGCTGAGTATTCCTGCTGACCTGGCCACAGTGATCTGATGAAACTCTTCCAACTTCAGGATATAAAGGGAGAAAAGGAAATGCCACCAAGCACCATGCAGATGTTTCTGAATACAATTACACTGCAGCATGCACACTTACTGTAAAGTATTATGAAATAAAGGGAGAAAAAGAAACCCGAGAGATCCTTGTGCTTTTTGGATGGTTGCAGTAGCAAAGACCTAATAATACTATTAAAATATATTAATTGTTTTGCTTTCCAATAAGGATCATTCACATCCGCAGTTTATATTTTTTTCTTCCTACTCTACCACATATATAACATGTGACACATGTTCATTTAAAGTATTCTTTAGGAAAAAAATTCCAATTTAGTCATTGTGTAAACCACCACGAAATATTAAATTACATTTCAAAGTGGCTATCCTTGAACCCTGTGTCCATATCAGTGTTACTTGATTTTGCCCATGTTACTATCTGGGTGCTTTGATATATTTTCAAGTATTCATTCCAATAGAGATGTCATAGAAAACATAGCAATATTTGATAGAATTATTCCACTTAAGTTATTTATATCTGTAATTAAAAATTATTATCTTTCTTTCAAGAAAGGATAAGAAACCTTGTGTTCTCTATAGTTCTCTCTCCAAAATTTTGGGTATCAAACCATATGTTTAGCAAAATTGAGAATGTAAATGACTGATCCTACTTCAAATAGAATCCCTGAAGTATGACTTCCCCATCCTCACTTTCCTCATTTTATGATCATTTATCCCGATTTTATCTGATTATTAAATGTTTTCTCTGTCCAGGCAGAGTAGAGGGTGGATTTGAGTTTGATATCATCGAGATACATTTTCCCATGTGACTCATTCTATTTTCTGTGCATCTTTTCGATTCTGCAGACACTTTCCTGTCACTGTGAAACTTACCTTAAATCATTCATCTAAATTTGAGCAACCATCCTAGCTTTAGGCATGTAGAAATTACAGATTCTCGACTTGGCTAACAAGGTCCCTATTGCTACTTTTCCACAGTCACATTGCAGCACCAGTCAGGGGCAAACAATGATAATGATTCAAGTGAGCTATGTAGGAAATGTTAGTACTTCCTGAAATACAGACAACAAACAAAAAGGTTTTGGTAAACAAAAGGTTTTGGTTAAAATAAATAAGCTAGAACATTTAAAATTGTGGAATCTTTATTAGATCTCTAAATACATAAGGCACATTAGTGCTAAACAAAATGTAAAAGGGTAGGGGAATTTATATATGAAGAAAGTGAGCAATGTTCAACTCTTTCCCCAACCCTTTTTCTCTTTTCTCTTTGCAAGCTCTCTAGTTTAAGTATGGAGGAGGGTATATTGCTCCAGTGTTGTAATGAAAAAAATAAGGCAAAAGGGGAGGACCAAATCGCGGAGAAGCAAAAGCAGTAGGCATCACAGGAAATGGATTGAATGCTGGAGCTTGAGGAGGCAGAAAGCAATGAGCAGAAGAGCAAGGTAAGCCTGTAATACTGGGTGACAAAGGGAGAGAAGGACTCTGATGCCAATTATCCATAGGGTGCCTTGGGCTACCCAGTGGGAAAGAAACACAAGCCATGTTGCCACGGTTTGCCATTCTAGCATTTCCTGGACTCACCTCCATCATTACCCCTGATCTAAGCGTAGGAATATATGGAGGACCTCCTGACTGTGAACCCCTTGGTGGAAAGAACCCTTGGGATCTAGGCACAGGAGTATATAGCTTTGAATTATTTCCACTTCTCTCAAGAACCCTGCTACCAACTCTTGGGCCTCTGATCATCAGAGCCATAGGGCTTCCAGAGACTTCCTGGGACATATTAATAGAATCATGTCCCTTCTGGCTCTGGCTCTCCAGGCCCTCTGAGCTGTTTATTTTTGCTGTTGCTAGGGACTCTTCCTCAGCAGCAGGTGTTAGTGCAAGAGGGTGTCTTGGAGCTCTTGGATTTTGAGGAATGTGGGCTCCTGTTCTTGGCACAGTGAAAGGAGGTCTCAAAGAGACAGGAGAGTGGGTCCAGACATCTGCATCATCCTCATCATCCTTCAACATGGAACTCAGACAGCGGAGCTGCACATTGTGGCGCGTCTCCCTGCTTCCGTTTTTATCCACAGGTACCATTATGGGTGAACAACTATGCCCTGCAAGCCTAACAAAAACAGAAATAAAAATTCAAATAAAATGGAAATACATTACCCAGCAAATATTTCTAGCATGTGATTGTATTCCACAAACATAGGAAATAAAGGAGTATAGGTTTTTCCTCCATGTAGTCATGTAAATACTTTCCTAGCCTATTGACACCCCCTCCCCCACCAACAGACAAAGTCAGAAGACAGTACATGATCTCCCATAATGGCTGCCCTCTGTGCCCGTTTAATTCCTTATCAATCAAAGGTAGTAAAAATGCCTATTTGCTTCCCAGTTGACAGAAAGTAACAGCTCTTTCAAGTCCTTGTAAGATCTATAACCCACTGAGCTCAGAATTCTGATTCTGGCAGGAATGTTATGAAAAGTCTCTGGGGAGTTGACACAGGAACTCAGCATTGCATTCTATCACAGAAGTCAAAGGAAGGTTAGTCATTCTCCTTAAACATTCTACTTCTTTCTTTATGATTCATCACGTACTCCAAACAAACTTTATTAAAACTTGGTTCTTTTAACCTACATCAAGATCTATTAGAGCAACAATTTCCCCATGATATAGCCTTAATGTTTAGGACTTTGTAACTCATTTCAATCTTACATTTACAATTATTAGTGTTTTGATGCTTACAATTTATAATATTATCTATAATTACATTTCTTTAACTTTTACCTTCTAATCCTCTCTTTTACCTTCAAATCCTCTTGTCCTTGCCATAGTAAACACATTAATAACAACAAAATAATCTTTTGCCTTCAAATCTAACTGAGTTGAACTCAGTTCTATACTTACCCATTTTCAGTACAAGCCATGTAGAAATAGGATGAAGATTATTTTCATAAGGTGGAAGAACAAACCAGCTGAACACCAGCACCAGCTGAGTAGTCTGGAGAAGTGATCCTTATTTCTGCCTCAGAGAGGTTTGGCAACTGAAATGAAGGCAGGAGCCAACTGCGTTATTCCACACTCAGAGTTCTATTAGTGAAGTCATCAGTTGCTAAGCAAAGGAGTGAGGAAGGCAGACAACAGGGAAAGGGGAAGGGATAAATCTGTATACTCCTTCAAAGCTAAATGTGGAACTGCTTTTGACACAGTAACAGTTGGACAGGAAAGACATTTCCTAAATCAACTGTGCTACAGACTAGTTGGAATGAGAAAATATTTCAAACTGGGTTTAAAAGTCATATAGGCATGATTTGTTTCTCTCTTTTAAAGTTCTTATTATGGTTTTTCATTTCAAAACTTCTTTTATTTTTGTTTGATGAAGCATTATCTTTTGTCCAAGGTTATTTCTGGACATTCTTTATAAAAGACAGTTTTTAAATATACCATGATGTGTAAACACATATTTTATTTATTATTATTACTTTGTATAATACTCAATGCTTATTATGCAATATAAGCACTCTGCTTGGGAAGTCATATTAATATTGTAAGGAATAGGGATTAGTGAGATAAACTGTCAACTTTTGAAAACGAAACAAAAAAGCATTATGAAAATCTCCCATGATAATTATTGTGAACTTTGCTTTTATGTACTGTAGTCCTTTGCTTCACACTGGATTATAGTTTATTATCTGTCTATGTGTGTATATATAAAACTGTGCTTTTCCTAAATTGGAGCCAGGGCGATATTTCAGTGTGGTAGAAGGATAAATGCCATAATGTTTATCACAATTTTATGAATAGTTGACCACATTTTACCTTCAAACTCTTTTGCAGGTAGCAGTTTTGACCCTTCCAACAGAAATATCACAAGCTTTCCCCCCTTTTAATAAACATACTTTCCTATGGAATAATTGCTGTGAAAATACAGAGGCCATAAGATTACAATGATTTCTAATGCCACCAACGTAGACCACTCCTTCCACTGTACCTAAAATTCATGATGTAAAACTAAATCTTGGCCAGGAAGCAGGAGTGGGTGGGTTGGGTAGCAGGGTGGGGGGAAGGTATAGGGAACTTTTGGAGAGGAAATGAGGAAAGAAGATAGATTTGAAATGTAAGTGAAGAAAATATTTAATAAAAAAATAAACCTTGAAAATAATCTATTCTTTATCACAAAATAAATAAGTATATCCTGCTATATTTTAAACAGTATATACCTCATTGTTTTCATTAAGGAAATAAAAAGGGCATTCGAATATTATGTGTTCTGATATTTATCTGTATGGAAGAGATAAGAGGTGGGATGGTCACTGCTGGAAGTAACATAACACATCATGGAAAGGACCTTTTGGGTCTTTCAGGATGTATCTTCCTGCCAGGATACCTTGTCTCTTTCTCTGTATGCTATTGAATGCTTTTATACCATTGAAACTTGAAAGTGACATGTTTCTAACACATTTCCCAGTGTAACTTGGTCACTCACCTAGCATGGTTTAGTATTAAGCAATCTTTGGGTTTCCAGTTTCAGTTTATGCAAGCTTCAATTTACTATTTTTCCTCATGTAAAATAAAACTTGCTATTAGTACTATGATAGAATTTTAAACTTCATTTAGCCCTTATCATGCAGAGGAAAATATAACCCTTAATGCTTACTAATTCTTAGTAATTCATACTTACATATACACTTTTTGTATGAGAGATTTAATGGTTTCATCTGAATAATGATAGTAAAGGACTCAGAACCTACTTAATGCTTGTTCAACTAGATATCATCTTAATTGGGATTCATGAAAGAAAAGCTTAACTAACAAAGCCCAAGTAAGTGAGAAGATTGACAAAGCCTGTGACACCTGAAAACTGCAAACATCCATTAGGTAATAACTAATATTATGCCTTAGAAGGTGTTTGCATGTTACTTACAGTACTTAATTATTTCAGGTATTTATTAATATGCTATGTGTGGGTAATAAAATAACATGTAATCCATAGTACTATTATCCATTTAACTTTTTCTAGGACTGTGATGCATTTAAATTTTTCTAGGGAGACAAAATTGTATCTATAAAATAAATATCTTATTGATTAATCTGAGTGGAATAAAAAATGGATAACATTAATTACATGATTTAAAGCAAAATAGAAACCTATCGTTCAGATCTATGATGTCCGCTAAAATAGTTCCCACACAGTATATGTAAGATTATAGGCTTTGGTGTGATTCAATGCTGGATATATTTATATGGTCATATATCTGATTAAATGAGTAAAATACAACTTATTAACGAAACAAATGTGAGTGAAAATTAGTATAATATTAAAATTTTATAGTTTAAATTTTTAATATGAACTAAAGCTTCTATTTGATACAAAAGAAATACAATGATCTACTTGGACCATCTAGAGATAGATGCCAACCACACACTTAGTAAAATCTTACATGTTATGGTATATTTAATGACAGTGAATCCTAAAATTGAATTTAATTAAAAAACAAGTTAAATTAAGTTGATTAAAAATTAAATTTATAAAAATTAAAAAAAAACTAGAATCATCTCTAACATATCTTTAGGAAAATAAAACAGAAACAAAATTGTCAAGCAGCCTAAACAATTTAGTTTCTTTGAATAAGAAGTCATAACATTGATGTTTTTTCTTTTATTTGTTTGGATAGCTGCTCAGAGAAGGTGCAAATGAATAATAAAAAATGATAATTTGCCAAAACCTAGCATTGTTGTGAAATCAGCTACGCTCTAAAGAATTTTCATTACCCATGGCCTCTTCCTTGTGTCACACTTCCCATACCACTCTCAGCTTTCAAAGATTCTGTTGAGATGCTATTGAGATGCTAATTGAGGAAAGTGTAAATATATGTTTCTGTACAGTAATTATGCCATCAGTAAAGTTTTATTTTTCTGCCAGACTCTAGTCTTCTGTGAGTGTATGTACGTGTGTGTGTGTGTGTGTGTGTGTGTGTATGTGTGTGTGTGTGTGTGTTGTTGTTGTTGTTGTTGTTAAAGAAACTTTGCAGTTCAATAAGTGCTAGCAAAGTATTACTTAAAATATTCTTTTTCTCTTCTACTTCAAAAAATATTTCAGGATCTGGAGACACAAGGGTCAATCTCTCTGTTGCAGTCAGCCTAATAACAAGGTGATGAGAAGATTGGCATGTTGATCTTCTGGGAGGCAGTTGTCAGAAAATCCTATCCTTTAACTCATCTTCAAATGTTCCCATGCCTGTAGAATGCTTTCCAAGTTTAGGATGTCTAAAAAGTACTCCTAGAAACTACACCAGTTATTTTAGGAGTTTATGACTATGTAATTCAGTGCATTAAAGCATAGGAGCCATAAAAGCATGACATTAACCCAGAATAGGCTATACAGTGTTTCTTCTCTGCATTCTGCTGTGTAACAGTGGGTCAAGTTCTGTCCCCTCTGCTGCCAGCTGTTTGGGTTGCTCTACGTGTTGAGACATGGGAATGAACAGGTGAGAGTAAGGTTCTTACCAACACTGTAGGCAAAAGCAATTTTCAATTTATTCCTTGCTCTAGATCAGTTTAGTGCTTTGCTTCTCCCATCTCTCCCACTCCGTGTATAGAAGAATAGAGAAGGAAGAAAAGATAAATAAGTTTTGTGACAGTTTCTTCATTAATTCTTTCTTTCTGGCTGTATTAGAACTTTCTACATAAACCAGGCTGGCCTTGAACACACAGAAATCTACCTCCCTCTGCTTTCTGAATGCTGGTATTAAAAACCTACATGACCATGCCTTGCCCAAGAAATATATTTTAAAACACTTATAGTTTATAATAATCTATGTAAGATTAGCTATATATTGAGAATTTATCTGTTTATATACTTAATACTTATATTAAAAATTAAGGCATTTACTACAAATAAATCCATTTTATAGATATCAAAAGCAGAATTGTAAACATAAAATAAAAATGTGCTGATAACACAGAAAATAAATGGCAAACAACATTCAAAGACACTCTATTGAACATCAATGAAAACATTTCATCTATTTTACCATGAGGTTCTCATAAATCATATAGACGTGTTTTAGCATATGTAATGTATGGACTTATAGCCTTATTCATCCAGAGGTAGTTCTTCAAAGAAGAAATAATCCATGCTGAAATATTTATACCTCCAATTTATGCCTCATACAGATGTAAAAACTCACTGAATCCTTGGACATTTGGTGATATTCCAACTGAAAGATAAGAACTTCAGACCATGTCAGAAAGAAACTGGATTGGACACAAATGGAAGAATTTGATTATATAATATCAGTATAACCTACATTAAGATGAAATCAAACTGAGAATAGAAGCAATTTCCAGCAATAGAAACACATTTCAGATAAAATTTGATTTCAGCAACAGTCTTAAAAATAAATAAATAGATAAATAAATACATAGTTTCAGAGTCTGACTTGATCAAATCCATTCATTTCCTCTTCTCAAATTTCCAATAATGTGTGTGTATGAATGTACATATTGGGTTGAATTAGATAACTTTTCTTATCTGTTGATGTATTAAAGTTATATACCTTATAAATTAAGATAAATAACAGAATAAATAAAATGAAGAAATCTAATTTTAAAAATACATTGTATGCAATTCTCAAGGAAAGGATAAAACAGTGTTAAGAAAAATAATTAAAATAAAAATTAATTATCCATTAGAAGTTCAAAATGTTACAGTTTAAGGAAACCACTCATGGCATAAATGTGTATTGGTATCATATAGACAGGCTTAAATAAAAATATAGAGAGGTCAGAGCCATATTAGAAATAATTTGCCAAGGAAAATCTGAAGGAATACTTAAATCCATGACCATTTTATTTGAAAATCAAAAACTCTTTTAGACCAATTTCTTCTTTCTTATACTGAAGACATCAAGATTCATATAAATGTATTTTAACAGTACACTCAACACGAATCACTTGGATGAATTTGTTTAGACATTTGGTGACTCAAGATTTAAAAGAGCTCCCATCTAGGTTCCAATCTGAGTTTCATTAATTAGTAACCATGTGAACCGAAACATATTTGTAAACTTCTGTGAATCATATTTCCTTATCTATTAAATAACATTATGAAGAAAATATTAAGTGATAAGCTCTATGTTATAGGGAACTGTTATATAGTAAGTATATATTTACTATAAAGTATAATTTTCCTTATACATGTTAAGTATATTTACTTTCATTGACAATACAGATGATAATACCTCAAAAATCTGTTTCAGTGTTGAGAGAATTAAGCATTATATTGAATTTTCTTTGGAAACTATAAATTACCTGACATGTTAGGCTAATATACCTATGTGTAATAATTCTTGGACAAGAGAGTTTTTTTGCATTTGAGTTTTACCATGTACATCACCATAGACTTGATCCACAGATTATGTCAGTTTTCATTCCCTTAATCTCTGAGATGAGATGAACTGACCACACTAAAGATAATATGTAAACTGGGTTTAGCATTATAATTGCTGCTGTATACATTTCATCAACTGTTGTATTTAACAGGGTAAATAAATACATTGCATATTTTTGACTACTTATTTAATTGGGCTTCAAAACCTTTTGTTTCACTGTAGAAATCATGAAAGTTCCTATGGTAATTAGAAAACCTTGGAGGGTGGGAAATGGAGGTTACTCGGATTCCAGACCTTGAAGACTGACTGATTTTTCTCAATGATTTGTTTCTTTTTCTCAGAGAAAAAAGAACTTGTTCCACCCCTGCCATCCCAAACCCTTCTCAAGTAGCCAAATAGATAGCTTGTTGGAGGAGGCTTGACACTTTTACAGACTGACTGTAATTCAGTGTGGAGAAAAGATGCTGATGAAACACAAAATTAAAACATTAACAAAGAGACTGATCTTAATTCTTTTCTGAACTATTGTGTCTGCCCATGTTACTGATATAAATGTTTATTTAAAAGATGCGGATAAACACAAGGCTCCACAGATATATATTTATAGATAAAGTCATTCATTTATGTTTTAATTAGCTCAGGTCTTCCAAGTATAATTATTAAGTGTAACAAATTGACATGTGTTTTTATTTAAGGGAAGAATTAATTATTAAAACACTATTGTGACGAGCCAGAAACTGAAAAGAGCAACTAAGAAAAGCAATGGATAACAGTAGAATTCAATTCTGGTAAAAAAAAAAAGTCTCAACAGCTGTATAATAATTTATGAACCATTGTTGAAAACATTTTTGGAGGCACTAGGGCAACCTCCATAATGTTAAATCAGAAAAATTGAGGGGTGAGGAATGGTGTGCTGATTATGAATGTTCTTTATTATATTCAAGTTTTCAGAATTTTTCCTGTTTGCCAATTTCCATGTGAGATAATGACTCGATTTGTATGTTTCTGGGCCCTGTTATCTTCAGGTTAAATACTCATTGTCTCTGACCACAAAAACAAAGACAAAAAACAAACAAACAAACAAAGAAAAAAACACAGATGTTCCTGGATTTCATATGGAGTTACTTCACAAAAAACACTATTGTAAACAGAAAATAAATTAAAATATATTTCATACATCTAAACTGTATAGAAACATACTATACCATAAAGTACAATTTTTATGAACTCTAAATGTCTAAACTAAAATCATATTGTCTCAGGCCTGAGGGAAAGTACTTCTGGAGGCTTATCAGAGGGATTGTTGATCTTGGTATGAACAGAAAGTCTCTAACTGATACAAAATATCTTTAGTAACTATGGCTGTGATTGGTCTAAACAGAAGGTTCACTATCTATTGTAGCTACTAATGGGTAAGGCTACAAGTGGTCCAAAGACACATATAAACAGGCTATATTGACTCAGTGAGGTAGCAAAGAGAAATAAATATCAGATCTTCTACCCTGACTCCAATGTTACAGTATTTATGCCAAATAAAGAAGTCTTTCAGGTCATTTAAAAAAATTAAATGTTGTATGTGTATATTTATTACATTATATGTATATATTTTGGTGGGTTATTGGTTTGTGCACATGAATACAGTTCAATACCTGCAGACAGTAGGCAGAAAATCAGATCTTCTCAAATTGGAGCTACAGGCAGCTACATGAATAAAAGTGTTGGAATATAAAACTCCAGTCTTCTGCAAAAGTAGTATAGAGTCTTAATTGCTGACCCATCTCTTTTAACCTGTCAAGTCATCTTGCATACTCTCAGTAAAGTTAGCTGAGCCAGTAACAAAGAACAAGCATAGTTAAACCTGAAGCTGAGAAAGTCGAGTGTCAATAGCCAGGGAGGGAGTGTTGCAGACTGATGCAGTCAAGGCATCCATCTTTCTGACAGTTGTAAATGAGGCAGCTAAATAATCAAAACCAGACCAGGGCAAGGGAATAGAAGCAGCAGAAGACTTCAAAGGAAGGTACAGAGTGGAGACTGAAGAGCAATGAAAGGTTGAAGAAACAACAACAAAAAAAAAAAAAAAAAAAAAAAAATTCAAAGGCCCTAGTTGACACAACAAATTCAAAGAGTTCTCAATTCTTTTTTTTTTTTTTTTTCAGTGACTGGCATGACATTTTTATTATTTTCTTTTTTTTTCTTTCTTTCTTTTTTTTTTTTTTTTTTACATTTCAAATGCTATGTCGAAAGATCCCTATATCCACAGCCCCCTGGCCCCTGCTCCCCTACCCACCCACTCCCAATACTTGGCCCTGGCCTTCCCCTGTGCTGGGTCATATAAAGTTTACAAGACCAAGGGGCCTCTCTTCCCACTGATGGCCGATTAGGCCATCTTCTGCTACATATGCAGCTAGAGACACGAGCTCAGGGGATACTGGTTAGTTCATATTGTTGTTGCACCTACAGGGTTGCAGCCCTCTACAACTCCTTGGGTACTTTATCTAGCTCCTCCATTGGGGACCCTGTGTTCCATCCAATAGCTGGCTGTGAGTATCCACTTCTGTGTTTGCCAGGCACTGGCATAGCCTCACAAGAGTCCGCAATATCAGGGTCCCTTCAGCAGAATCTTGCTGACATGTACATTAGTATCTGAATTTGGTGACTGATGATGGGATGGTTTCCTGGATGGGGTAGTATCTGGATAGTCCATCTGTTCATCTTAGCTCTAAATTTTGTCTCTGTACCTATATCCTTTCATGGGTATTTTGTTCCTTATTCTAAGGAGGAATGAAGTATCCACACGATGGTCATCCTTCTTGGTTTTCTTATGTTTTGCAAAATGTATCTTGGATATTCTAAGTTTCCAGGCTAATATCCGCTTATCAGTGAGTGCATATCTAGTGACTTCTTTTGTGATTGGGTTACTTCACTAAGGATGATATCCTCCAGATACATCCATTTGCCCAAGAATTTCATAAATTCATCCTTTTTAATAGCTGAGTAGTACTCCATTGTGTAAATGTACCACAGTTTCTGTATCCATTCCTCTATTGAGGGACATCTGGGTTCTTTCCAGCTTCTGGTTATTATAATTAAGGCTGCTATGAACATCGTGGAGCATGTGTCCTTATTACCAGTTGGAAGATCTTCTGGGTATATGCCCAGAAGAGGTATTGCTGGGTCCTCAGGTAATACTATTTCCAATTTTCTGAGGAACCGGCAGACTTATTTCCAGAGTGGTTGTACAAGCTTGCAATCTCACCAGCAATGGAGGAGTGTTCCTCTTTCTCCACAATCAATCTCTTTATAGGATATGAACATGAAGGAAAACTAAAGCTGTATTTTGAAAGATGAAAATTATGAAAATAATAAAAATTCTTTCAAATTAAATTTCTTCCAATAAATAGTTTCATTGTATTTTATTGTTATGTTTGTATCTTTTGTACCATAGTTCTATCTGCCAAAACTAAACAGGAAAGATTTTTCTTGCAGTTGATGTTCCTCAACACGAAGTGTCACAACTGGACAATCTGTAGGAAATAAGAATCGTTCAAGCACTCAACCTTGAAAGGGATGTCTTTAAGGGATGTCTCCATGTCAAGGCTTAAAGGTCTATTGGAAAGAGAAGGAATAAAGATTTTCAGAATCATAGAACATAGATAGCACCAAGTCAAAAGAATTTTTAAGAAACAAAATTGCCGATACGTATAACTCTATAGTAATTCTGACAGCATGCATAGGACCTGCAAAAATACAATCAAGATAACAATTTCATGATGGAGAAGAGGATATGGTTATAATTCCCTGCCCCTAACCAAAAAGTCATTGGTAGTTGATTATTGCTGGGAGTGGGAAGAGTAATTTCTTTATACTAGAGCAATACTTGGTATATGTATCATACTCCAAATGAAGACACATGCTCATGAGTGTTTGCTCACCATGAATAGGACTCAATTTTTTTATTGATTATTTCATTTATTTACATGTCCAATGTTAACCCCTTTCCCAGTTAAATGTCCTATACTCTCCCCTATCCCCATTGCTTCTATGAGGATGCTCCCACACCTACCTATCCCCTTCCACCTTAGCACCCTTGAATTCTTCTACATTGGGGTAGTGAGTCTCCATCAGACCAAGGGCCTCCCCTCCCATTGATGCAAGATAAGGCAATCTTCTGCTACATAAAGAGTTGGAGCCATAGGTAACTCCATGTGTACTCTTTGATTGGTGGTTTATTCCCTGGGAACTCTGGGGGATCTGGTTCATTGATAATTTGGCTCTTCCTATAGGGTTGCCAATCCCTTCAACTTCTTTAGTATTTCCTATAACTCCTCTATTGTGGTCCCTATGTTCAGTCTGATGGTTGGCTCTGAGCATCCACATATGTATGAGTCAGACTCTAGCAGAGCCTCTCAGGGGAAAACCATACCAGGAACCTATCAGCAAGTACTTTATGGCATCAAAAATAGTGTCTTGGTTTGGTGTCTCCAGAAAGGATGGATCCCCAGGTAGAGAAATCTCTGGATGGTCTTTCCTTCAGTCTCTGCTCCATTCTTTGTCCCCGAATTTCTTAGATGTGTGAGTGGTCTCATATCTAAACCATGGGTCATGCCTATGGTTACTACCAGTTCTCTCTCCTCTTTGTTGGGTATTTCAGGTAATTCCATCCCCATTGTATGTAGAAACCTCTTGCTTTCCTGGAATCTTGGACTTTCTCCTGGTTATCCCTAACTCAGCAAATGGATGGAACTAGAAAATATCATCCTGAATTAGGTAAACCAGTCACAAAAGAACTTACGTGGTGTGTACTCACTGATAAGTGGATATTAAGCAGAAAGCTTGGCATAAAAATGATATAACTCACAGACCATATGAAACCCAAGAAGAAGGAATACCAAAGTGTGGATGCTTCAGTCCTACATAGAAAGGGGGACAAAATAATCATGGGAGATAGGAGAGAGAGAGAGAGAGAGAGAGAGAGAGAGAGAGAGAGAGAGAGAGAGAGAGAAAGAAAGAAAGAAAGAGAGAAGGGCAGGATCAGGAGTGGGAGGAGACTGGAGAAAAGTACAGAGGGTCAAGAAAATTCAGTGGAGGTGTGTAGAAGTGGGGGTTGAGGACTCAATATTTTTTAAGAGAGAACAAAATGTTATATGGTTAGGGGGTGGTAGATAAATGTGGAGGATTTAGAGGGATAGAATGATAATGATCATAAACAATATATGTCCCTGCTGCCTGGTCCTTTCTGCTGAGGGAGACTCCTAGCTGCTCTCCTCCACTGAAGACACCACATCCTGACCCATCCTAGAAGATCCACTGAACTCATAGAAGTTGGTAATCACCCCCTGCCCCATCCTCCCAAGTCCTAGAGCTGCCAGCTAGGAGCCTGGGAACTCTGGACCCATCAACTGCCAATACCCCTGTCCCCTAATACCACTCCACTTCTGCCCCTTTTTCCTGGTCCTTTCTGCTGAGGCAGACTCCTTGCTGGTCTGCTCCCAAGAATACACCATATCCTGAGCTATCCAAGAAGATCCTCTGCACTCTGTGCAGTCAGGTAACTGATACTACAGCCTGAGGCATCCCAGGAGATCTGCTGCACACAGGGAAATTGACAAACTGATCACCAGCTTATCTATACCCCTGAAGTCACCAAAGGTAGAAGGTATCCCAGGAGCTCCTCTGTACATAGGGCAACTGGGCAACAGACAACACAGTCTGAAGAACTCCTGGGGGCTCTGTGGAATGCAGGGCAACTGACCCAGCAGAATGAAAGACTCCCTGGAGTTCGGTTTCACTCAGGGAAACAGAAAACACAGTCCATAAGGCCCTTGGAGAACAACCTCACACAGGACAACAACTTAACTGATCCTCTGAAGACAGAACAGTTTGAAGCCCCCCCCCCAGGAGGCACAGACAACATATCAGCAGCTTCTCTGCCCCTCTGAAGAGTCCCCATTTGGAAGGCCCACAGGTGGTCTGCTATAGGTAGGGGCCACAGGCCTACTGAGAGACCCGAAGTATCCCAGGGACAAAGAGATAGACTCCAGATAGAGGCACACAGACCTGTAAACATCAGAGATAAGCAGATGGTGAGAGGCAAGGGCACGTATTCCACTATGTTCATAGTGGCCATATGTGTGGTAGTCAGAAGCAGGAAAGACGTCCAGATGTACCACAATAGAAGAATGGATACAAAAAATGTGCTTCATTTATAAAATGTAATACTACTCAGCTATTAATAACAAGGGCATCCTGAGTTTTGCAGGCAAATGGATAGAACTAGAAAATATCATCCTGAGTGAGGTAACTGGAACCCAAAAGGATGCGCATTGTATGAACGCACTAATAAGTAGACATTAGCCAAAGAAAGAAAGAAAGAAAGAAAGAAAGAAAGAAAGAAAGAAAGAAAGAAAGAAAGAAAGAAAGAAAGAAAGAAAGAAAGAG
>NC_034613.1:35986262-35998895 GCF_900095145.1 Mus pahari | reverse complement strand
AGGAAGGAAGGAAGGAAGGAAGGAAGGAAGAAAAAAATGAAAAGTACAGAATACCCAAGATACAATCCACAGAATTCAAAAAGGTCAATAAGCTGATGGGCCCAAATGGGAATTCCTCAATCCCACTTTGGAGGAAGAAGAAAGCAATCACTAGTGAAGTGGAATGGTAGGACATGTGAGGGAAAGTGGGTGAGGGTTGGAGCGAGTAGGGAATCTGGTATTGGGTAAGGCAAAAAGACTGAAGCCCCGAGGGCCAGCAGAAAGAATGGAAACAGGCAACCTTGAGAGAGAGTTGGTTGTGGGGAACTTACAGAATGCACCAGAGACCTTGATGGCAAAAGACTCTCAGGGCTCCAAGGGATGGACCTTAGATGTAATTCCCAACAGTAGGGAGAAGGAACTTATAGAGACCACCTCAAGTAGAATGAGAGGGCATCAAGTGAAGGTGTTCGCCAAAACCTCTAACCTATTTTTGTTCCTGTCTGAAAGAACTGCAAGGATGGAAATGGAGGATGTCTTAGTCAGGGTTTCTATTCCTGCACAAACATCATGACCAAGAAGTAAGTTGGGGAGGAAAGGATTTATTCGGCTTACATTTCCATACAACTGTTGCTCACCAAAGGATACAGGACTGGAACTGAAGCAGGTCAGAAAGCAGGAGCTGATGCAGAAGCCATGGAGGGATGTTACTTACTGGCTTGCTTCCTCTGGCTTGCTCAGTCCACTCTCTTATAGAACCCAAGACTACCAGCCCAGAGATGGCACCACCCACAAGGGGCCTCTCCCCCCCTTGATCACTAATTGAGAAAATGCCTTATAGCTGGATCTCATGGAGGCACTTCCCCAACTGAAGCTCCTTTCTCTGTGATAACTCCAGCTGTGTCAAGTTGACAGAAAAGCTATCCAGTACAGAGGAAAACAAAGTACACTGACAGGGTACACTGGGATTGAGCTCAAGATCTGACACTATTACTGAGGCTATGGAACTCTCAGAAAAATGGACCTATCATGTCTGCACTCTGGAAGATCCAACAAGTAGCTGAAAGAGTCAGATGCAGATATTTGCACCCAACCAATGGACAGAAGCTGCTGACCCCTATAGCTGAATCAGGGAAAGGCTAGAAGAAGCTGAGGAAGATAGTGACCCTGTAGGAAGACTAGCAGTCTTGGTTAACCTGGACCTCAGAGATCTCTCAAACACTGGACCACCAACCAGACAGCATACACCAGCTGATATGAGGCACCAACACATATACTGCAGAGGACTGCTTGATCTGTGTTCAGTTAGAGAAGATACACCTAACCCTCAAGAGACTGGATGCACTATGGAGTTTAGAGGTCTGGTTGTGTGGGGGGTAGGGGGATGGGAACATCCTAGTAGAGACAGGGATGTGGGGAGGATGTATTGGATGTGGAACTGTGGAAGGGTAGACCAGGAGGGGAAAATAAAATCTAAAGTATAAACAAATAAATAAATAAAAGACAAAAATATATGAATGGTTTAAGAATAAATGAAAACATTCAAATTTATTTGAAAATAAGTTTTATAGAATACATTCTGATTACAAGTTCATCTTACCCATCTCCTTCCAGATCATCCTCTCCTCCTTACCCACCCGACTCTCTTACTCTTTCTTTTTCCCTTTCATTTCTCTTCCTCTTTTTTCTCTTTGGAAAAATAGGAGACTAAAATAAATGAATAAACAAATAATTACAACCAACTAGATTTTTAAAAATAAAGAAAAAGAACAAGAAATACCCAAACAACACAAAAACGCAAAAATCAGGAATAGAATAAACAAGCAAGAGGTCAATAAAATAAATGCCTAGACACAGCATTCTGAAACAAAATATACCTTCAAGAAAAATAGCTCTGAATTTGTTTTGTATTGGTCATCTACTGCTGCGAATGAGTCCTGAACTTAAATCTGGATTATACAGCCAGTGAGACACCATTGGATAAAACTTACTTTTCCTTTGCAAGGGATCATCAATTAGACCTAGCTTGTGGGTTATAGATGGGATCTTATTTTCACTTCCCCTCCTAGCTCTGGGATTATCTCTTGCTAAGACCTATGTATGTCGTGAGCATGGTGCCACCGTCTTTGTGAGTTTGTGGTATACATCACTCCTGTTTTGCCTTGTAGGCTTTATTTCTTTGGTGTTTTCCATCCCAGAAAATTCTGACCATCTTTCTATCTCCTCTTTGCCAAAATTCCCTAATCCTTGAGGAAGAAATTTTGAGAGACATCCCATTTAGGACTTAATATCCCTCAATCTCTCACTCTATGTGCATTGTCCAATTGTAACCCCTGTATTTGATACCATCTATGACAGGAGGAAGCTGCTCTGATGATGACTGAAAAAGACACTATGTGTGTAGCAGAGTGTCATTGGGATACATTTTATTCCTTTGTTCCTTTAGGAGAAGAGTGATATTTTATTTTCCTTAGGTGTATGGCCTATCAAGTCAATTTCTTGGCCACCAGAGTAGTTTTGGCCTTGGATTACATCTCTTAGCCTGTGTCTGAAATCCAATCAGTGAATGGTTAGTCACACAAGGTTATTGTCACTATTCTACCACCATATTATGTAGACAGGTCACCACTGCAGATCTCCTCTGCTGATGTGCAGAGTACCTTCCAGTAGCCTCTAGAGATGAGAGCACCAGTGAAGTACCAGGTTGATTTCTCTGTCTTCATTGAGATGTAATATGAACTTAGCATCAGTTTGTAGAACTAGTCAATACCCTTGGCACTAGCATGGGTGGTTTCTGAGTTCCCATGGTACTCCTTTTGGCCAACAACTCAAAAGTATTATTTTAAAATTTTACTGAAAGTAGAAAAATACTATATTCATGGACTATAGCAGTATCCTGGTTGTTATGTTTAAAAAAATGAAAATGTTGCCTTTATATGTAAAGAATTAAAGATGAATTACTTTTCCAGTAGAATTAATTTAACTTTTGTTTCTGACTTTTATCTGTGGCTAGACTTATCCATTTATATATACTTATAGATGTTACATTTTGATTTTTCACAGCTTCCTTTGTTTTTCAACAGTTCAAATTCTTTTGAATGAGAGCCATGTGTTCAGACTCCAGTGCTTTCTAGGGAAAATCAGGTAATATAATATGTGGCATATGTAGTTGTTGAATTGCAAAAAATGAATGGTGTATCAAGCTACTGCAAGATTTTTTAAATACTCAAAATAAAAACTCAACATTTTTGCAAATGCTACAAATTTTTGTCATTTGCTGTAAATTAGGTAAAGGACAATACCCTTTTATAACAATGACAAATACTAACATGAATTATTTTTACTAAATATTTAAATGATTGGATCTTTGTGGTATTAAAAGTTTCACCTCCTTTAATAAACTTGTGGATTTATCATTGCTGAAAAGAAGGCTGAAAGAAATTTTTCTCAAGGCTCTCTGACCACTTACTTGAAAAATATTGTTCCTACATGTTTACTATGGAACGTGTTGCATAATTATTTGGTTTCCATAATAAAAATAATCATTCTGATTTATCTGTTTCTCCAATCTGTGTTTCCAAGAAACATTCATTGAGTTGGAGGAAACAGCAGGGGAAAGAAGTTTTAATTATGCAAATATGAAATTCATCAAAGGGAGTACATTCCAAGGTAGATTTGATAAAAGCTCAGGCTGCTTTTCAATATTTACTGCTTGATACCAAATTAAATTTCAGCTAATATTTAGTAAGAGGATTACAACATTTAAACAAATAATAACTTTACACAGCAAAACCTAATTAGATTTGTTTAGCCTTGTGCTAGGGATCACTTGCAAGAAAGAGGTTTGGAACTGCCAATACAGAGTGCTAAGTATTCATCATATGGTATACTTTGTTATTTGCTAAGAGAGGCCACATTCTAAATCCTCCTGCCTTTTAAATCGAAATACAGATGTGGTATATCAACTTATACCATTTTTTTTCATGACATAGATGGATTCACACATTTCAGCTTTTCTTATACAAACATCACAGTACAAAATCAACCTCAAGATTATTGAGCATATTACACTCTTTGTCTATAAATTCACCTGACAACATATGGGAATATGCCACTATAATAACTGAGAACTTACAGTAAAGGGAAAACTTACCTTATGGTACTTAAAGCCCAAAACAGAATTTATTTATAAGAACACGATTGTATGTCATCAGCATCATAATGTGAACATTAATATGATGATTAATAACCTATATAAATCTATCAAATATCTAAATATTAAGTTGAATAACTCCCCATGGATTAGTTTTGGGGAAATGTCCAAAATTATGTTGTATACCCAATTTATATAAAGATTATTACTCAGAAGCAGTAATTAAATGTTAAAAACCCAAGTTCCTAGATCACTAAAAATGTTTGGAAGATATATTCTAAGATTCTATTCAGATTCATACTATAAAATCCTGTGGTAAATTTTGACCTAATATTCAGTAGAGATATTTTAAAAGTGAATGGATAACTTCAGTGAAACCATGTTTTCAGACATGAGAGTGTTTTTGTGCATGAACTCACAGTGGCTGTGACTATATACTCAACACCTAAACAGCAGAATATCAGACAAAATCTTAGCAAATATGAGAGAACAAGTTAGGAATTCCTGCCCCTAGGTAAGTGACTATTGGCAATTGACAGATGCTAAGACACGGGCAGTTTTTTTGTTTTGTTTTGTTTTGTTTTCCAGGAATATAGCCACTGAAGGGCTATCTATGCTTCAGTAGATGGACCTTTAACTATACATATAAAGGAAGCAACATTTGAACTCAGAGGGTTTAAAAAACATACAGTGCACATAAATTTGGAAACAAATAACTCTGTTTATTTAAAAGACCCTATTAAAGAAATTAGAGGATAGGGAATAAAGGAAGATGTTAAGTTTGATCATTCATTGTGGTAAAACAAAAAATATTAACTAAAAAATAAGCAAAATGCTTCTGCTTTGTTTCAACACTTCTCTTACAAATATGGACCAATCTCTTTTCATATATATATATATATATATATATATATATATATATATATATATATATATATATATATATGAAATCAGCAAAAACCTAAAATTTTAGAAGAAAAGCCAAGGAGTAAGAGACATATGAACACTTTGGAGAAAGGTGTTATGTATTAAATACTGAAAATGTACACTCAGGTTTTCTAACTCTCAGTTATTAGCATTTTCCTTTGATTGACCCTTCATTTCATAGTATGGAGCTCTACTTGACTAATTGTGAGCTATATGTAAAAGTTTGAATAAAATAGTGTTCAATGTCTTATATTTTTACTTATGCACTTTATATCCTGCTCACTACCCTACTCCTAATCACCCCCTCTCACAATCTTTAACCCCCACCCCTCCCCTTCTCCTCTGAGAGGGTGGAAGACCTCCTGGTTATGCCCCCATCCTAGCATATCAAGTCTCTGCACATCTTCTCCTACTAAAGCCAGACAAGGCAGTCCAGCTAGAACATATCCCATGAACAGGAAATAGCTTTTGAGATGAACCCTTCTACATTTGTTCAGGATTGACATGAAGACCAAGCTGCATATTTGCTATATATGTGCCAGGAGGCTTGGGTCCAGCTTGTGCATGCTCTTTGATTGGTGGTTCAAACTCTGAGAGCCCCAAGGGTCCAAGTTAGTTGACTCTGTTGATCTTCCTGTAAAGTCCCTATCCCTTTTGGGACCTGTAATCCTTCCCCCTGCTCTTCCATAAGAATCCCCAACCTCTATTCACTGTTCAGTTGTATGTGTCTGTATCTGTCTGAGTCAGCTGCTCTATGGAGTCTCTCAGAGGACAAGATGCTCCTGTCTGCAGGCATAACAGAGTATCATGAATAGTGTCAGGGATTGGTGTTTACTCAAGGGATGGGTCTTGAGTTGGGCCAGTTATGGGTTGACTATTAGCCGGGCAGTGGTGGCACATGCCTTTAATCCCAGCACTTGGGAGGCACAGTCAGGAAGATTTCTGAGTTTGAGGCCAGTCTGGTCTATAGAGTGAGTTCCAGGACAGCCAGGACTATACAGAGAACCCTGTCTCAAAAAAGGGGGGAGGGGGTTGACTATTGCCTCAGTCTCTGCTCCCTCTCCTGTCCCTGCATTTCTTATAGACAGGAAAGTGTTTGAGTTAGAAGTTTTATGGATTGTTTGTTTTTCCTATTGCTCCACTTGGTTTCCTGCCTGGCTACAAGAGGTACCCTATTCAGGTTCCAAATCCCAAATCTGTGAGTCAGAGCTAAGTTCACTCCCATTAATTCTTGGATGTTTCCATTATCCCAGGTCCCTGTCACATTATGTAGAAGTGCCCTGTCTCTCCACCCTTGTCAGATGCAGAGTTACATTCATTTTCATGGACAGCTGACCATCTGTTAACATACCTGATCCTGAACCCCTAATACTCTTCCCATCTCCTTTACCACCCTCCCTCCATCTACCCCTTTTTATTCCCCCTCCTGAGTAAGATTCAAGCATCCTCACTTGTGCCTTCCTTTTTGTTTAGCTTCTTTGGGTCTCTGGATTGTAATATGGTGTAGTGGCTATTCTTGGTTGTCAACTTGACTATATTTAGAATGAACTACAATCCAGAATTGGAAGGCTCACCAGTAACCCTAATCTGGAGTCTGGGAGATAGAAGTTTCTGATCTGGATCTTGGTATGGAAATCTTGAACACAGTGGCTATTGATTCTAGAAGATTAAGACAGGGAGATCTCTGAGTTCAAGATCATCTGGGATTAAAGGTGTGGTGGCACACATCTTTAATCTGGGTTACACCTTCTGCTGGGGACCATATAAGGACATTGTAAAAAGGGAGTCTTGCTCTCGCTCTTTCGCCTGCTTGCCGTGTGGGACTAAGCAACTGCTAGATCCTTGGACTTCTATTCACAGCTACTACTGAACCATTGTTGGGAATTGTACTGCAGACTGTAAGTCATCAATAAATTCCTTTACTATATAGAGACTATTTGTAAGTTCTGTGACTCTAGAGAACTCTGTCTAATACACATGGGTATCCTGTATTTTATGGCTAAATTCCACTTATAAATGAGTATATATCATACACGTCCTTTTGGCACTGGGTTACATCACTCAGATATTCTCAAATTGCATCCATTTGTACCCCAAGCTGCCCCAAGCAGCCTGTTATCCAGGGAGAACTCTATTCTCCTCTTACATCTCAGCCCACCTATATCAGACTAATAGAGCCTAAACCATACAGATTAGCTAGTAGGCAACCCCTGTGAAAGTGACATTCAACTCCCAAAGAGTCATAAACCAAAGGATGGAACCACTGGTCTAGTCAAACAGAGAGTAGAGAAATTCTGTTAGTAGTCCACCTGTTTTTCTGGCAGACATAGCCTGAGGTTGAGCACGGGACAGTTGTTTGATTTGGAATGTGCGATACAGTTATAAGTGGTGGCAGTGATTAGAAAGGGATGGTCTATGGAGTGTGTTTCACTTGTTTATTCACTTATTTAGTCATTCATTCATCCATTCATTCATTTGTGTATTTGTGTATCTATTTCTTTAAGGGAATAGGAGATAATTTATCATGGAGCCATTTTGAGTGAGCATGGCCTGAGGACACAGATTTGGTTTACCATAAAATCCATGTTCCAATGTGGAAGCATGAAGTTTTACAGAAAAAAAGAAAGTCATAAAACAAGGCAAGTTACATCAGAGAGATGGCTACGGCAAAATGGGAAAAGCTTTTCCATGGGCCCAAGATGCTTTCTGATGACCTTCTTAGGTTTTTGGATGTTAGAAGTTTGTGGTCTGCTAATTTAAAAGTTTCCATTAATTTTTAAATCTATCAGTCACAATTATATTACATAAGACACAGAGGTAAGCAAGGAAGAGCTGTCCTAGAGTTGAGTGACTTTACATGTGAAGTAGATATTTGTTGAGTGAATAAACCATTAACACTAAGAAACAGGAGAATAGACATAGTGCATCTTTTTCATTCCATTTGTCAAGGTAGCTTTATCTTATAATATTTATAACATGCAATTGATTAAAATCTTTGAGATTTCATGTGCTTTGACTTGGATTTCAGTCTTATAATTTTCATCAAAAGAAACTTGATCTCTCAGGTTGATTTCATCTATAACAGTAACTCTCATAGAAATCTTTGCTACTGGAACAGCCTTTTAAATTTTATTTCACTTAAATTTATTTTACTTATTCACTTTGCATCTTGTTCATTGCTTTCTTCCTGGTCATCCTCTCCCACAATCCTTCCCACATCCCCCCCTTCCATTCTCTTCTGAGATGGTAGGCCCTGCTGGCACCTCAAGTCTCTGCAAGTCTAGGTGTTTCCTCTCCCATGGAGACCAGACAAGGCAGCTCAGGTAGTAGAATGTATCCCTTGTGCAGCAACTGATTTTGGGATAGGCCCCATTTCAGTTGTTCAGGATTCATATGTAAAAAGCTGCCTATCTGCTTCATATGAGCCCGGAGGCCTAGGTCCAGTCTGTGTATATTCTTTGTTTGGTGGTTCAGCTTCTGAGAGCTCTAAGGGTCCAGGTTAGTTGACTCTGTTGGTCTTCTTATTGTGTTCCTGATACCTTAGGCATTGCATTCCTTCCTCATATTCCTCTGTAAGAGGATTTCTCTGTGTAGCCCTGGCTATACTGGAACTCACTCTGTAGACCAGACTGGCCTCAAACTCAGAAATTCACCTGCCTCTGCCTCCCAAGTGCTGCGATTAAAGACATGCACCCCATGCCCTGCTAAAACCTTTCTTGAATTCAGTGAATCTGAAGGCAGAATACACCCAAATTTATGGGACACGATGAACACATCGCAAAGTTTAAATCACTAAGTGCCTCCATAAAGAAATTAGAAAGTTCTCATATTAGCAATTTAGAAATACATCTGAAAGCCCTAGGAAAAATGTAATGAGCACAAGAAAGAGGAGCAGAAGGCAGGAAATAATAAAAATTGGGTCTGAAATTCATCAGAAACAAAGAAAACAGTACAAAAACTCAAGAAAACTGAGAGCTCTTTGAGTAAATCAACAAGATACTGTATTCAAACAAAATCAGAAATGAAAAGGAAAACATAACAACAGACTTTGAGAAAATTCAAAGAATTATTAGGTCTTACTTCAACAACCTGTACTCCTCAAAACTGGAAATCTTAACTAAGAGGACAATTTTCTAGACAGATTCCATTTACCAAAGTTAAATCAGGATTAGGTAAACTATATAGCCCTATATCACCTCAATAAATAGAAGCAGTCATTAAAAGTCTGTCGTTCCCCCCCCCCACACACACACACAAATAAAAGTCCTGGACCAGATGATTTTATCACAGAATCCTACCAGACTTTCAAAGAAGAGCTAATACCAATATTCTTCAAAGTCATATTTTAGTATAGTAACCCCTTTTGGAAAATGTCAGAAGAAGATGTGTTAGTTAAAAAGAAAATAAAAACTAACTAAACTGTTAAAAATAGCAGCTATATTTAAAACTACAATAACCTAAGAAAATATAAAAATTATAGAAAAACTCACCATTAAAATATATTTCAATTAACTGTATCATTGAAAATGATTAATTGTGGCTCAGAGTTTGTTACTGTAGCACAGCCCTTTCAAGAGTTCAAAGTCACCATCCCTTAAGTACTGTAGTGAGTTTAAAGGCAGTATAATCTATTTGAGAACCTGAGTTAAAGTGTAGTGGCTTAGGAAATACCTTTGTGAATCTGAATGGGCTTTTTGCCTTTCCTGAAATCCAGTTTATTTCCAAATATACAATAATAATGTTGTCCTTCCTTGTCGATGTAAGAATTGTATAGTGTATATAAAATCCATACCACGGTGTTTACTAAGTCATAATCATTCAGTAGAGTTGTTATAAAATCCAGGCAGGAAAATTACAGAATCTCAATAAATTGCATGCAATAATATTTGTTTTGAACATAAAATAAATATCTATTATTTTGACTATTCATTCTTAAAGTTGGATACAAAGTATTCCCTAATGTAGTATCACAATACTCCCAAGTATAGTGAAAGTTCTATAGTTTATTTCTATAAAACACATGGCACATGTATATTGATAGCCAAAACACTAAGTTGGAATATTGAGTTGCTTAGGCAATACATATTTCCTAGTTGATATGATAATGCCAATATTGTCAAGAAGAAGAATACATTTCCTGTTAATTAGTGTTTCTATAGCTGTCTGTGTTGAAGACCTTAGCTCAATGGGATCCTTTATTTGAAAACATGAAATTCTAAACATTTATTAAGTCACCAACTTTTAATTGAAGATGTTCTCTGAATCTGTAATTTTTCTCTGCCCCAAAGGTATTAGGAGCACTGACAAACCGCTGTTCTAGTGATCCTAACAATTCATAAATATGGATCAGATTATGAATAGGAAGAAAGAACACTGTAAGGTCTAACATTAAGTGAGCTCTGCTACTTGAAAGGAAACTAAACTAGTTGGTGGGCTTATATTGAATAAAGCTGATGTTCAACACAATAAGTGTATATAGCTTTTCAAATACTTGTAAACAATGTGATTAAGGTAATATTCTTTTTGTAAATTTTAACAAATAATAAATCTTAAGACTATCATAATATTATCTTTTATTATTTCTTTGAGAATTTTATACATATATGCAGCGTATTTTGATTATATTCACCCCCCTCAATTTCTCCTCTTAAATTGGACTAATTCCCCCAAACTTGCCCCTCTCACTTCAGTTCATCACCTTGATTTTTAATTTTTTAATATTTCACTGATTCAGCACTCATCATAATAATGTGTAAATTTGCTTTGATATTTATTTAAAACTGCTATTGAGGAGGAAATATGGGTCATATATTACACAATTCTGCCTCCATTAAAAATACTGCAGGAAAGGAAGCTATCAAAATTGGGAAAATAATCAAGGATAAAGGTCATGTGTATAAAGTGTACATTTGTAAAAACAAAAGAAAACTCATATATAAATATATGCCCTACCTGAAACAGAAGTTTCAATATCTGTGAAGAAAAAAACTAATAGAACTACAAGAAAAAATAGACAATCCCATTATTACAGTTGAGGACTTAAACGAAACTCAATAATTGATAAAGCAATTATGCAGAACATCATTAAGCAGAGAGCTGATTGGATACCATTGTGAGTCTCCCTGTTCTTGTTATTATTTATAAAACAACCTATTCAACAGCAACAGAACACATTCTTTTCAAGTTCATGATGAATATTCAATCATTCTATTATTTTACATTGTACTCCCTTTTGCAAATTTGAAACAATATAAACAATGCACTGTTTCAGAGGCTAAAGGGACTAGGGTAGAAACAAAGAAACAAAAATCAAAATAGGATAAATTCATTACCAGATGAAAAAACTAAACAATATACTAATTAAATTTGCAATCAAATTAATTAATAAAATGAATACATCAAAGAATAAGCATGAAGGAAAGTTTAAAATTTAAGAGAAATTTAAAATATTTGATGGTTGTAAAAATAATAAGGAATACTTGTGAAATATAATCAGTCAAAATGATTTTTATGTATAAACATATTTTATTTAATGCAAGTATTAAAATAGAAGAGAAGCCATTATTATATGAAATAGGAAAAACAAGAATAATTTATTATTTACATGATTAGTATATACAATATGAATATAGGCAGAAATCCATGAAATTGAAAGCAGGGAAATATATGGGAAATATAACAAAAGAAATGTGCCTGTAAAAAGATGAATATAACTGATAAAATTGTAGCCCATTTAGCTAAGGAATATAAAAGGGAAGTTACAAAGTATCAGAAAACAAATTAACTACTTTTGAACAAATTACTTTAAAGTTATTAGGAAAAACTTCATTGAATAACAATGTTTAAAATTTCACAATTTTATAAGGCTAATTGTTATACAAAAAGTACTTATGTATAAAGGGGGATTATATATTCTTTAAAGGCATATTTCTGCCTTATAAACTTGGAAAAATAAATAAATAATTTTTTTATAAATGCTATCCCCCAGGTTCTGAATGCTTTACTACGGTAACCTCTAAAACACGAAAAAAGAAATTATACTGAGTTCCCCAAAAAACCTTTTCCAAAATTTAGAAGAAAGGATATATTCTAACTCACATTCTGAGGGCAGTATTATTATCTGTATAAAACATGTAGAGTACAGGAACTAAATCACAAGTGTACTACTACAAAAACATGCCATTTGGGTATGTTGGAAATGCCAGTTAAATGAACTTAAAAAAAAGCAGGTGCACAAAGATCACTCTGATTTTCATGTTGCTTTCTATAAGAAACAGATGAAATCCCCAGGTGAAAAGCAGTCTCCTTATGCTGGAAGAGATGTGAAGGACCAACTAAAAGAATTTGTACAATTTATTAAAAAAGCAAACCTCTCATCTTGTTCACTGTCATTCTTGATTCTCTTGAAGCAATTCATAGCTGGTTACAAATTTTTTCTGTCTAGCTGAATCCATAATTTTTTTAATCTTAAAACATGTAAGCTGGGCTGGTGAGATGGCTCAGTGGATAAGAGCACCTGACTGCTCTTCCGAAGGTCCGGAGTTCAAATCCCAGCAACCACATGGTGGCTCACA
>NC_034613.1:35970864-35985412 GCF_900095145.1 Mus pahari | reverse complement strand
TGTGTGTGTGTGTGTGTGTGTGTGTGTGTGTGTGTGTGTGTGTGTGTGTGAAAACATGTATAGTGGTCAGAGAACAAATTTGTGGAGTCACTTCCTTCCTTGCATGTTTACATAAATACTGGGAATTGAATTCCTTCAGCAGACTCTACCAAGTACTTTTATCCACTGAGTTCTGGAGTGTGTTAACATCCTGAATTTGTCCTTTTCCAACACACACACACACACATACACACACACAATTTGATTTTGTGATTCAGAATTATAATCTAAAAAGGTTAGTAAATCTCATTGAAATTGAGAGTTAAATAGTAGTTAGTAACAACCAGCTGGTAGAGAGGTCAATGAAGAAGGCAAAATAAGAAAATGATCCATAACAGTTACATAAAAGCTAGAAGTTCTAGTGTAATATGGCACTGTGATGTGGCTATTGCTATTTTATATTTCAAAAATGTAGATGAGATTTACTTATTTTCTCCATAAGAATTGATAACTTTATGAGGAAAGAGATATGTCAAAATAGGTATAAATATTGTACAATATGTATTTATTAAAACATCACATGTTATTCTAAATATGTAAGGAATTTTATATATATGCATGTTTTAATAAAAATTACATTTCAATATCCGTATCAAAAATGTTTACAAGTCAAATTTTAATAAGATTAAAGTCTTCACAGCAAAACTAATACTTGTGGAGACAGAGTAAATTACTTCTATACAGTGCTTGGGTTTAACTATTAAGTAATGAAGAAGCAGCTTATGTGATGAGGATGTAAAGATTATTATTATTTTAACAAAATTTTCACAGAATGTCCATGCCTACATTTTTATGCTTGATGAAAGTTCACTCTTTTTGGTAATAAAATAAATCTCACTTGGAAAAAAGAATAAATCTCACTTGGAAGTTCCATTTTGTTTGTTTGTTTGTTGTTTGTTTTTTATGAAAAAACCTGAAGGCTACAGTGATCTTTTTGCTGTTGTTCAAGGGCGCTTAACTTATATAGGCAATATATGAGAATAATACATTTCCACTCATTTCACCCATTTATAATGACCTCTAAGAACTCAAAGATAAAGAAATGACTCATTCAGTGAAGGAACAATATATTTAAATAGATATCTCAAGGAGCAAATTGCAGAGTTTTAAGCAAGTAGGAAAAGAAGCTCGCCTTCCAGTTGTAGCCAGGTCCTGGCCACCTTGGGTGCAAATGCAGCAGATGATCCCACAGTCCCCAGAGGACTCTCCACGCCACAGGCACCCTAGCACCCTGAGGATCTTAAGATCACTGGTGAGTGGAACACAACCTCTGTTCCAAACCAATAGTGAAGAGTCTGTGACAGCAGGAGCAAGGACAAAGGAACCCTGCCTGACCAGCAGCTCAGGTTCCTTCTGATAAGTGCTGGTATACATGGGTTTGGAACACACCAAACAACCCCACAGTCCCCAGCGGAGACGCGTCATCCAGGCGCTGTAACACGCCCATGATCTTAGGATTTTAGGATCCCAGGATATCAGGAGTTTGGTCACACCAGGATCTCAGGGTCTCAGAGGAAGCTTGATTCTCAGAAGAAACTCTGGCACACCCAGAATCTCAGGTTCACAGGATCCTGGAAACACAGGATCACAGAGAAAGTTGTACTCTGAAGAGTCCTGATTCAACCGGGGTTATAGGAAGGACAGGCTCCAATCAGATATACTGAGGGCAGGAAGCACTTGAGATAATCAGATGGCAGGAAGCAAGCATAAGAACAGAAGCAACAAAGACCAAGGTTACTTGGCATCTTCAAAATCAAACTCTCCCACCAGAGTAAGTGTAGGATTAATGATCACATAAGAAAAGCAAGATATGGATCTAAAGTCACTTCTCCTGATGATGATGGAGGACGTAAGAAGGAACTAAATAACTCCCTTAAAGAAATCCAGGAGAACAAAGGTAAACAGCTAGCAGCCCTTAAAGAGGAAACATAAAAATCCCTTAAAGAGTTACAGGAAAACACTACCAAACAGGTGAAAGAATTGAACAAAACCATTCAGGATCTAAAAATGGAAGTAGAAACAATAAAGAAATCACAAAGGGAGACTACGCTGGAGATAGAAATCCTAGGAAAAAAATCAGGAAGCATAGATGCGAGCACCAGCAAAAGAATACAAGAGATGGAAGAGAGAATCTCAGGTGCAAAAGATTCCATAGAGAACATGGACACAACAATCAAAGAAAATGAAAAATGCAAAAAAGAACCTAGCTCAGAACATTCAGGAAATCCAGGACACAATGAGAAGACCAAACCTAAGGATAATAGGTATAGATGAGAATGAAGATTTTCAATTTAAAGGGCCAGTAAATATTTTCAACAAAATTATTGAAGAAAACTTCCCAAACCTAAAGAGAGATGCCCACGAACATACAAGAAGCCTACAAAACTCCTTATAGACTGGAGCAGAAAAGAAATTCCTCCTGACACATAATAACCAGAATGAAAAATGCACTAAATAAAGATAGATTATTAAAAGCAATAAGGGGAAAAGGTCAAGTAACATATAAAGGCAGACCTATTAGAAGTACACCAGACTTCTCACCAGAGACTATGAAAGCCAGAAGATCCTGGCCAGATGTTATACAGACCCTAAGAGAACACAAATGCCAGCCCAGGCTACTATACCCAGCAAAATTCTCAGTTACCATAGGTGGAAAAACCAAAGGATTCCAGGACAAAACCAAATTCGCACAACATCTTTCCAGGAGTCCAGGTATTCAAAGGATAATAAAGGGAAACCTCCAACACAAGGAGGAAAATGATGCCTTAGAAAACACAAGAAAGTAATCTTCAACAAACCTAAAAGAAGATAGCCTCAAGAATAGAATCCCAAATCTAACAACAAAAATAAAAGGAAGTAACAATTATTTTTCTGTAGTATCTCTTCATATCAATGAACTCAATTCCCCAATAAAAAGACATAGACTAACAGACTGGCTACATAAACAGAACCCAACATTTTGCTGCTTGCAGGAAACCCACCTCAGGGACAAAGACAGCCATTAACTCAAAGTAAAAGGCTGGAAAACAATTTTCCACGCAAATGGTCTGAAGAAAAATGCTGGAGTACCCATACAGAATAAAATTGACTTCCATCACAAAGTTATCAAAAAAGACAAGGGGGGTACTTCAAACTTATCAAAGATAGCACCTTCCAAGATGAACTCTCAATTGTGAATATCTGTGCTTCAAATGCAAGCCCATCCCCATTCATTAAAGAACCTTTAGTAAAGCTCAAAGCACATATTGTACCTCACACAATAATAGTGGGAGATATTAACACCCCACTTTCATCAATGGACAAATCCTGTAAACAGAAACTAAACAGAGACACAGTGAAACTAACAGAAGTTGTGAAACAAATGGCTGTAACAATTACCTACAGAACACTGCATCCTAAAACAAAAGGATATACATTTTTCTCAGTACCTCATGGTACCTTCTCCAAATTTAACCATATAATTGGTCCCAAAACAGGCCTTAAGAAATACAAAAATATTGAAATTACCCCATGCATCCTATCAGATCACCATGGACTAAGGGTGACCTTCAATAACAACATAAATAGAAAGCCAACATTGACTTGGAAGCTGAACAGTACTCTACTCAATGATAACTTGGTCAAAGAAGAAATAAAGAAATTAAAGACTTTTTAGAGTTTAATGAAAATGAAGCCGCAACATACCCAAACTTATGGGACACAATGAAAATAGTCCTAAGAGGCAAACTCATAGTTCTGAGTGTCACCAAAAAGAAACTTGAGAGAGCATACACGAGCAGCTTGAGAGCACAACTTAAAGCTCTAGAACATAAGGAAGCAAATTCATCCATGAGGAGTAGATGGCAGGAAATTTATCACACACATGGCTGAAACCCACCAAGTAGAGGCAAAAAGAACTATACAAAGAATCAGTCAAACCAGGAGCTGGTTCTTTGAGAAAATCAACAATATAGAGAAACACTTAGCCAGACTAACTAAAAGGGACAAGGAGAGTATCCTAATTAATAAAGTCAGAAATGAAAAGGGACACATAGCAAAAGAAGCTGAGGCAATCCAAAGCATCATCAGATCCTACTATAAAAGCCTATACTCAAAAACCTGGGAAACCTGGACAAAAGGGACAAATTTCTAGACGTATATTAGGGGGCAAAGTTAAATCAGGATCAGATTAATGATTGAAACAGCCTCATATTCCCTAAAGAAATAGAAGCAGTCATTAAGAGTCTCCCAACCAAACAAGGCCAGGACCAGATGGGTGTAGTGTAGAGTTCTATCACACCATCAAAGAAAACCTAATTCCAATTCTCCTCAAACTACTTTACAAAATAGAAAAAGAAGGTACTCTTCCCAATTCATTCCATTAAGCCACAATTACTCTGATACCTAAACAACACAGAGATGCAACAAAGCAAGAAAATTTCAAACCAATTTCCCTTATGAATATAGATGCAAAAATAATAAAATTCTTACAAACCAAATCCAAGAACACATCAAAATGATCATCTATCATGATCAAGTAGGCTTCATCCCAGGGATGCAGGGATGGTTTAATACACGGAAATCCATCAACACAATCCCCTATATAAACAAACTAAAAGACAAAACGCACATTATCATCTTCTTAGATGCTGAGAAAGCATTTGACAAAATCCAACACTCATTCCTGATAAAAAGCCTTGGAAAGATCAGGAATTCAAGATCCATAGCTAAACATAACGAAAGCAATATACCACAAACCAGTAGCCATCATCAAACTAAATGGAGAGGAACTTGAAGCAATCTCACTAAAATCAGGGACTAGACAAGGCTGCCCACTTTCTCCCTACCTATTCAATAAAGTACTCGAAGTCCTATCCAGAGCAGTTTGAAAACAAAAGAAGATCAAGGAGATACAAATTAGAAAGGAAGTAGTCAAAATATCACTACTTGCAGATTATATGATAGTATATATAAGTGACCCTAAAAATTCCACCAGAGAACTCCTAAACCTGATAATCAGCTTCAGCGAAGTAGCTGGATATAAAATTAACTCAAACAAATCATTGTCCTTTCTTTACACAAAGGATAAACAGGCTGAGAAAGGAATTATGGAAACAACACCCTTAACAATAGTCAAAATAATATAAAATAACTTGGTGTGACTCTAAGGAAGTGAAAGATCTGTATGATAAGAACTTCAAGTCTCTGAAGAAAGAAATCAAAGAAGGTCTTAGAAGATGGAAAGATCTCCCAAAGCTCATGGATTGGCGGGATTAATATAGTAAAAATGGCTATCTTGCTGAAAGCAATCTACGCATTCAATGAATTCCCCATCAAATTTACAACTCAATTCTTGACCAAGTTAGAAAGGGCAATTTGCAAATTCATCTGGAATAACAAAAAACCTAGGATAGCAAAAACTATTCTCAACAATAAAAGAACTTCTGGTGGAATCACCATGCCTGTCCTCACGCTGTACTACAGAGCAATTGTGATCAGAACTGCATGGTACTAGTTCGGCTACAGACAGGTAGATCAGTGGAATAGAATTGAAGATCTAGAAATGTACTCATACACCTATGGTCACTTGATCTTTGCCAAAGGATCTAAAACCATCCAGTGGGGGGAAAAACATTATTTTCAACAAATGGTGCTGGCTCAAACAGCAGTTAACATGCAGAAGAATGTGAATCGATCTATTCTCATCTTCTTGTACAAAGCTCAAGTCTATGTGGATCAAGGAACTCCACATAAAACCAGAGACACTGAAACTTATAGAGGAGAAAGTGAGGAAAAGCCTCAAAGATATGGGCACAGAGGGAAAATTCCTGAACAGAACAAAAATGGCTTGTGCTGTAAGATTGAGAATCAACAAATGGGACCTCATAAAATTGCAAAGCCTGTGTAAGGCAAAAGATACTGTCAAAAAGACAAAAAGGTCAACAACAGATTGGGAAAGGATCTTTACAAATCCTAAATCTGATTGGGGACTAATATCCAACATATATGAAGAACTCAAGAAGTTGGACCTCAGAAAATCAAATGGGACACAGAGCTAAACAAAGAATTACTGAGGAATACAGAATGGCTGAGAACTACCTGAAAAAATTGTTCATCCTTAATCATCAGGGAAATGCAAATCAAAACAACCTTGAGATTCCACCTCACACCAGTCAGAATGGCTAAGATCAGAAATTCAGGTGACAGAAGATGCTGGAGAGGATGTGTAGAAAGAGGAATCCTCCTCCATTGTTGGTGGGATTGCAAGCTGGTACAACCACTCTGGAAATCAGTTTGGTGGTTCCTCAGAGAAATGGACATAGTACTATCCGAAGATCCAGCAATATCTCTCCTGGGTATATACCCAAAATATGTTCCAACTTGTAATAAGGACACATGTTCCACTATGTTCATAGCAGCCTTATTTATAATAGCCAGAAGCTGGAAAGAACCCAGATGCCCCTTAACAGAATAATGGATACAGAAAATGTGGTACATTTACACAATGGAGTACTAAGCTAATAAAAACAATGAATTCATGAAATTCTTTGGGAATTAGATGGATCAGGAGGATATCATCTTGAGTCAGGTAACCCAATCAGAAAAGAACATGCATGATATGCATGGTTATTAGCCCAGAAACTTATAATACCCAAGATACAATTTGAAAAACACATGACACTCAAGAAGAAGGAAGACCAAAGTGTGGATATATATGTCTTTGTAGGTGAGGATTGGAGGTGGTTTTGAGATTGCCAGGCACATTGTTTGGATAGGTTGTGTGTTCATATTATATGTCAGTGAAGAAACTAGGCTGCTACATGCATTACTACAAGAGCAGGTGTGCATAACCAAAAAGCAGTGATAGTCCCACGATAAATTCTTTTAGGCTTTGCTGATTGACCATGTCAATTATTGTTAGATTTTTCACTTTACTGCCACTAATTACATATCATTAAATACTCTTAGCCTATAATTGGAAATATAGCAGTTATTAAGACAAAAAATACAAAAAATAAAAACTACATTCAAATATGAGGTTTCTAAAAAATGAAAAGAATCAATTAGGTCCTAGTGAAGCTGCAAGAATAAGCAAAGGATGAAAAAGCTTAAAGCATGAACTGCTCAAGCAGGTGGCAATTAGGGAATAGGACTACCCCAAGAAGCTGGAAACAGATGGCGAAGGTTAGCAGATGTTAAACAACTTTGCTATCTCCTAGAGAAGAATTGTGACTTGAACAAGGAAAGTTCCATGGTGAAGTCAAGTAAAATTTCTGCAAATTCCTTTAAAACATGTTTTTAAATACAGAAAGTAGACTACGCATTTTCTGACCCTTTAAACATTCTTTTGGTTTTATTTTAAAATTCATTTTAATTGAAAATAGAGTTACCTCCTTTCCCCTTTCCTTTTCCTCTTTCCCACTCTTAAATCGATAACTCTTCTTTCCCTGATTATTATTCTTATGTATGCTGACACTTTCTAAGACAAGGCTGAAGGCAAGTGGATTATATATGGTGCAAAATTGAAGAAAGAGTTTGTTCTCTGGGTTTTAAAACTACAGAAACTTTCACCGAGAGGGAAAGTAGAGTGTTGTATAAATCGAACTCATTTTCACATTTCTAGGCATGACTAGATTGAAATATTTGTCCTTTTTGGTAATTGTGATGATTGCTGGGAAGTAATAAATTGCATTGGAGTTTTATTAATGACTTCATAATTGAAAGGATTTAACCTCAATCACATTTCATGAAAACACATATTATGTTGATGTTGTTTTTAACAAAGATATGGGGTTATTTAATTTTCAAAAATGTAACTTAAAATTAATTTACAAGTAAGTTTTATTCCTTGTAAAAAGAATAGATTTGCTTTTTACTTTTTAAAAGTGTTTTGAGATTATAATATAATGGGAAACCTTCTTTCTGCCCTCTCCTCTCTCCAAACCCTTTTATATGACTTCATGCCTCTCTTTCACATTCATGACCTAGTTTTTCATTAATTGCTTATATATATATACTCTGTTCATACTATATAATGTTATTGATATGTTTATTTTCAGGTCTAACCATTTGGTGTTGGATAACCAATTGGTGTGCTCTTCCCTGGGGAAGACTATTTTTCTCCTTCTTACTTGTGCTTCCCTTGACAAGCTATATTTTTCACAGAGAATGGGGAAACATTATCATTATTTTCACCTAATATTAATGCTCAGTCCTTTGCAAGGCAGACATTTGAATTCAAGTATTTCTGTATGTTGCTCATGAAAGATTTCACATTGTTCATGAAGTATTTCAGTCACTGCCATTACACTGTTGGAAAGCTTCACATTTAAAGCACTAAATCACCTTTAATGATCAAACAGAATATGACCATTAATACCTACATTCTAGATAGGAAGTTTATAGGCAATATAGTAACATTGAATAAGTAATGAGTAACTGAATACTAGAAGCAAGGTTAGGGAGAACAGAAGCAGATGGCAAAGGAAAAAAAAAATATATGGTTCTCTTTTCCTAGATGTCAGAAGTCTCTTCTCCTTTAAATTCTTTGAAATGATAGTTTCTACATTCTCCTGTTTTATTTTAGCCCCCCTTTACCAGATAGCCCCAAACAATATCTACACCTTGGATATTTGAAATGATGCATTTTTCAAGTCTATTATCTCAGTGGAATTTTCCACACTAGCTTCTTCCTGTTCTTTCAGTATGAAATTTTCAATTAAGAAGTAACCCTAATACTGTAGCTAATACTCTTATCTGGAACCGAATTGTGCTTGCTATGGCAAGGTTCTGTCATACTATTTTACTTCCAAATATGCCTTTAAGCTAGGGCCACCAGCTGAAATATAAGACAGCAAGTTACATTTGATTCTGAAATAAATAGTTTATTTTGTTTGCCTCCAAGTATGTATAGGCCTATATCATAGTTAAATGAATTATTCATCTGACATTAAAACAAAAATCACCCCTAGATTTTGAGGTATTGCTAAAGTAATAGTTAACAATTAACCTCACTCACAGGTAGAGGAAAGGGCCATTTAATGCAACCATTCTATGTAATTTCCACTCACACAAATTTTCTCCTTTTATTTGATTTTTGTAACAGCACTTTGATGTATGAATTACTTTATTAGATAATCAAGACAGAAGCTCAGAAATGTGTGTTAGACTATACAAATAAAGCCAGAACATCAGGTCTCAATTATTGCACTAACACTGAACTCAATTCTCCTTTCCCTCCACAACAGTGTTTCCCCACTTTTGCTGTTCTAGTTGAAAAACCAAAGCCATATAAAAGGCATAACTCCTTCTCCCAAAACACTTGAACATAATTTCCTTGTTTAAAACTTTAAATTATGAAAATATTAAAGCATTTAAATTATGAAAATATACAATAATCTGCCTGCACCCCTTATTTGTATTTAAAATAATATACATTTTCAAAATGGTTTCACCTTTCTACTGTCCTCCTATTCTCTCTTCAGTATTTTAATATGAGTAAGATCACATGTCATTTAATCTCCTACATTAAAATTTTCAGATTCTTGGCTTATAATTAAACAGTTGACTAAACAACCATATTTACTTACCTTCTTGAAACAATTCCTGTCTGCTGATAATCCTTGTTCATGTCAGTCAAATGACTTCATTAACTTGGAATTAAGTATATTTTGTAAAACCAGGACTTTTCAGCACGTTGAAAAATCTATAAGCTACTACAAAGTTCTGGCTAGAATTTTGTTTCATTAGAATAAAAAAGAATGTTAAGAATGTAAAATCACTCAGAGCAGGGCATAGTAATTAAGACATTATAAGTTTGTTGTATTTTATCAAAATCAGAAACAATTAACTGTTAAGAAAACAATTTTATCACCCATAGAACATAGAGACATTAACCGGATTCTTTTTCTCCTCTTTTGTCCAATTTAAAGATCATCAGAAAATCATTAAACTAGCTATGGTGATGCAGGCCTGTCAGGTTAGAATGATGAAATTCCCAGGCATACCTGAACTATAGATCAAGTTCAAAGCCTCTTTGTAATGTACAATATCATCTAAATTGTTTAAGTAAAATTTAAAAGGATTATGGGTGGTAATTCAGTGGTAAAGAGATTGACTAGAATGGAGAAGTCCATGGGTTGAATGCTTAGGAAGATGAAAAACAAATGACCCTAAAGCAGAAAGCCATCAGGCAACATATAAAACTCTTTTTCTCTATTGCCTGCTACTATATTTAATCAGAAACAGATAAAAAGATCGGTGAAGGGATAAAATGTGCATTTTGCAAAATGCTTAGGCATTCTTTAATAAATAAAATTAATGCTGTCATTAGTGGCAGCTCTAAGCAAAACTTTTATCTTTTTTTTTCCTATGGATAAGCACTCTTTGGGGAGATGAATATTGCTGCAGTCATATTGTGCTTTCAGTTAATGAGATGTGGTTTCTATTTGTTAGAGTTTTATGGTAATGAAGCTTATAATTTACTGACAAACTGGCTTGCTTTCAAAACATTCTCTTATTGCACAGACTTTTTTTTTTTGCATCAGAAACATTGATGTGCTAATTTGTGTGTTTATGGCAGCAGATGTGCACCTTCACTAAAAGGCTGGCAGAGTAAAGGAAAAGGACAGGAAAGAAAAGGAAGAATGCAAGAGGTGCTCAGAGTTTTCAATGGGTCATAACATGCAGAAATAGATGAAACAGCGGCACAGCTTCTTTGAAACACTCGGGACTCATTAAGTATGTTTTTTGAAATATCAAATATTTATCGAAAAAATTTTTGGTAGAGTTACTAATATGCTACATGCCAAATCCTTTAATCCAGTGTAAAAACTGAAGGGCAAAAGCTGTCATTGAAAATTCAGAAGCTGTTACAGGAAGTCATTAAATTAAAATGAGGAGAAGCACATCCCTATACCAAAATGTTTTTCTAAGTAAGGCATATTACATTTACTAACAATGGCTTTCTAGTGCAGATCTGTGGTTTGTATTCAGTCCAGCATCAGAATTTTATGGCTCATAAGAGTCAAATATTACTCCCAAATTCCAGCCCCACCTTTGTCAATGCTAGTAAGACATCTGAATAACAAAAATCATAGCATCTTGAGGTTTCTTTCCTTGGGTAGGAAATTGAAATATTCTAATCACAACTTTATCATCTATAATAGAGCACATAAAACCATGATTGTTTTGCAGACATCCTCATTAAACACAAAGCAAAATACAAATCTTGATGTAACACATGTAATGAGGAAAAAAATTCAAGGGAGGGTAAACTGTTTATAGTGCTTTGTCTCTTAATGCAGGATAGGAAGTGAGGAGACAGGATTGGGAAATATAATTTTATCTGACTAGAACAACGAAATTCAGAGGCAAATGTTGATCATCTTACTTTCAAAAAAGCTTCCAAAAAGTACATCATACAGGGATGTGTCAGTCCCATTTGGGAAGGAGAAGCAAGCAGAAGAGAGAAGGAGGGAGGATACTGGGTAGGAGAGAGGAGGGAAAGAGGGAAGGGAAAGGGGAACATGATTAGGAATTGGGGGGGGGCAAGAGTTAAGCCCTGTGGGCTAGCAGAATAAATGGAAATATGTAACCTCAGGAGGTGGAAGGTGGGGAGACTCTCTAGAAAGTACCAGAGACCTGGGAAGTTAAAGAATCTCAGGACTCAATGGGAAGGACCCTTAGATGAAATGCCCAACAGTGAAGAGAGGGAACTTTTAAACTCCATGTCCAGTAGAAAGACAGAGGGCATAAAGTGGAGGGATGGGGCTGCTAAGCCACAGTCAAAAACTGACCCAGAATTGGTCCTGTCTAAAAGAACTGCAGAGACAAAAATGCAGAAGAGCCTGAGGAAAAGGAGCTCCAAATTCAGATACAGCTCAGGGGGAGGCCCCAAGGCCTGACATTATTACTGAGGCTATGGTGTGCTTACAAGCAGGGGCTTAGCATGGCTGCCCTCAGAAAGGCCCATCAAGTAACTGAAAGAATCAGATGCAGATACTTGCACGCAACATAAATGGGCAGAAGCTGGTGACCCATGTGGGGTCAGGAATAAGCTGAGGAAGAGGGCGACCCTGTAGGAAGACTAGGAGTCTCAACTATCCTGGAATCCCAGGATTACTCAGACACTGAGCCACCAACTAGGCAGCATACACAAGCTGATATGAGGCCCCTGACACATATACAGCAGAGGGCTGCCTGGTCTGGCCTCAGTGAGAGAAGATGCACCTAACCCTTGAGAGACTTGAGGCCTCAGGGAATGGGGAGGCCTGGCAGAAGGGTTTGTGGGCAGATGGAGACATGATCTTGGAGACAGAGGGGGAGGAATAGGATAAGTAACTGTAGGTGGGAAGATTGGCATGGGGTTAATGACTAGACTGTAAAAAATATTAAAGATAATAACAAAAAATTCAAACACAAGTAGGCTAATAAACAATACTGGCTTCTTTTTATCATTATTATTTTTATTAGATATTTTCTATTTATATTTCAAAATATTTTCCTCCTTCCAGGTCTCTCTTGCGGAAACCCCTAACCTATCCCCCTCCCCCTGCCTCTATGAGGGTGCTACCCAACCCACCCACCCACTCCCATCTTTCCTCCCTGGCATTCACTTACACTGGGCATCAAACACCCTTAGGTCCAAGGGCCTCTCTTCCCATTGATGCCCAACAAGACCATCCTCTGGTCAGAACCATGGGTCCCTCCATGTGTACTCTTTGGTTGGTGGTCCTTCAATCAAGATACTTTTATATATTGCAGACAAATATTTAACTGTGATGTTGTCTCAGCTTTGCTTTTAGAAGATTTAAAATCTGTTCAGAATAGGTCCTTAAAATGTTCAAGCATATTTAAAATAAGTCCTGGAAGATTTTCAATTACAGGCAAGGTTTCACTAGTAATTTCATGAAATACAACAACTTATATCAAGGATTTGATTCATATTTGCTGTAAGAATACAATTTATGCAAGTGGGTATTTGAGCATATAATGATTTATTATCAGTGTGATTTCTTCTTATAAAAATACTATTTATGCATATGAACTCATAGTATAGCCTTCTGATGATATTGTTTTTATATGGGTATCTCTAATAGCATATAATTATCAAATGTATAGTATTCCTATTAAATTTACATTTCATGTAGACATAACCATGCAAAATAAGTCAGGGGATAAATGTGCTCACTGCCACATCTCAGAACCAGTTCTGTCTCTGACACTCCAATGGTTGAAGGAGAGAAGCTGACTCTACAAGTTGCCTGCTAACATTTATAGGAATACTTTCCATCCTCACCTCCACACCCCACCCAAATAAAACAGATAAATAAATGGTAAAAAGGAAGAATGCACTGTTTCAAGGTATAAAGTATATGATGACTTCTATAAGAGTCTTGGGCAGATATCTGATATTCTTTATTATTATTATTATTATTATTATTATTATTATTATTATCTTCATTTACATTTCAAACGCTATCACAAAAGTTCCCTATATTCCCCCCTGCCCCTGCTCCCCTACCCACCTACTCCCACTCCTTGGCCCTGGCCTTCCCCTGTGCTGGGTGATATAAAGTTTACAAGACCAAGGGGCCTCTCTTTTAAACTTAATAGTAAATATCTTGAGGCTTTACCTAATGGCAAATACAAGCTATAGCTACTCTGAAGATAATATTTAAATCCTGCCTGACAAAACAGAAATGAGGGCTACAGTGACACTGTCTGGTGGAATTTCTCAAGATTCCCTGTAGATCTAAGCATTGATTATCAAGTATTCCAATTTATACTCATAACAACAAAGAGATAATAACCGATGGAAGAGAGTATTTTAGCTGAGAAGTAATTTATGATTATTTAAATGAAAAGGACATTCCATGTACTACCTCTACAGACCAGTCACAGGCATCATTAGTAGAGAGATAGATGGGGAATGGACAATGATAGTGGTAAATGACTGGTTTTGAAAATAGAATAGATGCAGTTTTCATGGCTTAAACCATTCTCTACATCTCACTTTGGTTCTTTAAATTGACACTTATAACAGAATAAAGAAACATTAAAACTACAGTTCCCTTTATGCCCCCTACTGACTAAGACTCACTTTTGTCACTTGTAAAAATAGAAATAATATGGTTATTCTTGCCTGTTTCATAAACTTTCAGTGAATCTCATAGAATAATAGATTAATAACCTTCTTAGTGTTGCATATAAAGGGATTGTGCCCTGATTGAAATCTGTCCACAGTGCTTTAATTTTTCAAATAGGAAACAAGTGTTGAACTATCAGAAGTAGGTGACTATCATGCTTGAATAATTTTTTCTATGCTGCAGATTTTTTAAGGACTTCACAATTAGATTCACATAGAGATGATACAATTGTGAAACATTCTAAAAATATTAAAGTTTTATTTTTTGGAATGTTATAGTTTTCTTCTACTTTTAATTTATCTTTAATCTTTTTTATTATTATTAATTTTCTTTATTTATATTTCAAATGTTATCCCAAAAGTTCCCTATACCCTACCCCC
>NC_034613.1:35898637-35970853 GCF_900095145.1 Mus pahari | reverse complement strand
CTTTATTATCCTTTGAAGGGCTGAATTCGTGGATAGATATTGTGTGAATTTGGTTTTGTCATGGAATACTTTGGTTTCTCCATCCATGGTAATTGAGAGTTTTGCTGGGTATAGTAGCCTGGGCTGGCATTTGTGTTCTCTTAGGGTCTGTATCACATCTGTCCAGGATCTTCTGGCTTTCATAGTCTCTGGTGAGAAGTCTGGTGTAATTCTAATAGGTCTGCCTTTTTATGTTACTTGGCCCTTTTCCCTTGCTGCTTTTAATATTCTTTCTTTATGTAGTCCATTTTTTATTCTGATTATTATGTGTCGGTAGGAATTTCTTTTCTGGACAATTCTATTTGGAGTTCTGTAGGCTTCTTTTATGTTCATGGGCATCTTGTTCTTTAGGTTCGGGAAGTTTTCTTCTATAATTTTGTTGAAAATACTTGCTGGCCCTTTATGTTGAAAATAATCATTCTCTTCTACTCCTATTATCCGTAGGTTTGGCCTTCTCATTTTGTCCTGGATTTACTGGATATTTTGAGTTANGATCTTTTTGCATTTTGCATTTTCTTTGATTGTTGTGTCCATGTTCTCTATGGAATCTTCTGCAGCTGAGATTCTCTCTTCTATCTCCTGTATTCTATTGCTGATGCTCATATCTATGGTTCCTGATTTCTCTCCTAGGTTTTCTATCTCTGGAGTTGTCACATTTTAGGTTTTCTTTATTGCTTCCATTTCCCTTTTTAGGTCTTGGATGTTTTTTGTTCAATTCAATCACCTGTTTGTTTCTGTTCTCCTCTCTCTCTTTAAGGACTTCTACATCTTTCGAAGTATTCTCCTGTTTTTCTTTAAGGACTTGTATCTCCTTAGCAGCGTTCTCCTGCATTTCTTTAATAATGCCCTTCTTAAAATCCTCTACCAGCATCATGAGCTATTCTTTTAAATCTGATTCTTGCTTTTTGGCTGTGTTGGTGTATTCAGGACTGACTGAGGTGGGAGTGCTAGGTTCTGATTATGGTGAGTGGTCTTGGTTTCTGTTAGTAAGACTACTAAGTTTGCCTTTCACCATCTGGTGATCTCTGGAGTTAGTTGTTATAGTTGTCTCTGTTTGGAGCTTGTTCCTCCTGTGATTCTGTTAGCCTCTGTCAGCAGTCCTGTGAGTCCAGCTCTGTCCTGAGTCTCAGTGGTCAGATTACTCTCTGCAGGGAAGTTCTCTTCTAGCAGGGAAGATGCACAGAGGCCTGGCATTCAGATCTGCCTCCTTGCTGAAGATGTAGACCCCAAACAGGGCCTGTCCCAGAAGATGTGTTGCTTCTCCAGTTTATTCACTCACCTGCACAGACCAGCCACTGAGGGACCCTGGACACAATATGACTCTCTCACCTGCTCTGGCAGACAGAGCCCTCACAGGTGGCCACCTTTCCTCTGGCGAGGAAGGTGCCCAAATTTCTGGAGCATGAAACAGAATCTGTCCCAGAAGTTAGGTTGCTTCTGTCTGTCCAGAAGGTGTGTAGCTTCTGAGGACCACACTCTTGCTAGTGCAGACTGGAGCCTAAGCGAACAGAAGCAAAGATGGCTCTCCTTCCAGCTCAGGCCTTGAGACTCCTCCCGTGGGACACCTTTCCTTGGGCGGGAAATGTGCCAGGTGACTGGAGCCAGAAATGGGATCTTTCCCAGAAGCTGTGTCACTTCTGCAGGCCGCCCTCTCCCTTGCAGTGCACCAGAGCAAAGATCTAATCTTTTTTTTTTTTTTTCAGTCTAGTATTTATCCCCCTCCTACTAGTCTGTCCACCCTCCCACTCTTCCATGTCTCACACCTCCTCCCCGTGTCTCAAAGAGGATTTCCTCAATCCACCCCCAGTATGCCTTCCCACTCCCTGGTAACCCAAGACCCTAGAGTGTTTGGTGCATCTTCTCTTACTTAGTACAGAACTGGCAGCCTTCTACTGCATATGTATTGGGGCTTCATATCATCTGGTGAATGCTGCCTGGTTGGTGGCTCAGTGTCTGAGTGATTGTGGGGGACAGGTTAATTGAGACTGCTGGTCATACTATAGGATCAGCCTCCTCTTCAGGTTCTTCCAGCTTTTCCCTAATTCAAACACAGGGGTCAACAGCTTCTGTACATTGGTTTGGTATAAATATTTGCATCTGACTTGATTTATTAAAAAATTATTTTATTCGGTATTTTTTCATTTCCTTATCAAATGCTATCCCAAAAGCCTCCTATACCCTCCCCCTCGCCCTGCTCCCCTACCCACTCACTCCCACTTCTTGGCTCTGTTGTTCCCCTGTACTGGGGCATATAAAGTTTGCAAGACCAAGGGTCCATCTAACTCTTTCAGCTGCTAGTTGGGCTTTTCATAGTGCCGCTATGATAGTCTCCTGCTTGTAAGCACACCTTATCATCAGTAATTTTGTCAGGCCTTGGGGTCTCCCTCTGAGCTTGTTCCCAATTAGAACCTGTCACTGGACATCCTTTTCCTCAGGCTCTTCTCCAGTTTTGTCCCTGCTGTTCTTTCATATAGGAACAATTCTGGATCAGAGTTTTTGACTGTGGGATGGCAACCCCATCCCTTCACTTGATGTCCTGTCTTTTTACTAGAGGTAGACTCTACACATTCTCTCTCCCCACTGTAAGCCATTTTATATAATGTCCCTCCCTTTGAGTCCTGAGAGTCTCTTACCTCCCAGGTCTCTGGTACATTCTAGAGGGTACCCCCCCACACCTCCTACCACCCTAGGTTGCATATTTCCATTCTTTCTGCTGGCCCTCAGCGCTTCACTCCTGTTCCCCTTCCTAATACCTGATCATGTTCCATGTTGTCTTTCCTACCCATGTCCCTCCCACCCTTGGACCCCCTTCCTATGATTAATTTCTTCTTCCTCTCAAGTGAGATTGGAGCATCCTCACTTGAGCCCTTCAGCTTGTTAACATTCTTGAGTTCTATGGATTCTACCCTGGGAAATCTGCACTATTTTGGATACCATCCTTTTATTAGTAAGTAGATACCACAAATGTCCTTTTGTTTCTGAGTTACTTCACTTAGGATGATATTTTCTAGTTCCATCCATTTGCCTGCAAAACTCAACCCTGATGTCATTTAAGAGAAGAATGGATACAGAAACTGTAGTTCATTTATACAATGGAATACTACTCAGCTTTTAAGAATGAGGACATCATGTGTTTTGAAAGTAAATGGATGGAACTAGAATATATTTTTCTTCTAAATGCAAACTTGAAGTCACATACTTGAAACACTTTCATTTTGTTCATCTGTTACACATTTAATCACACAAGAACAATCAAATTGGTACCAATTCATACACTTACATAAATACTTTGAATTATATATGCTGTAAATAAAGAAATATTATGTATCTCTATTGAAGATAAAATACATTATAAACTAAGTTGCCTCTGGGGCAAGCAACTCCCAATTATCTCATTTTGTGCTTATGTAGCTCACTCAAAAGAGTACTCTGTTCCTTTAAGGCAATTACTTAACATTGAGCAGTTTTCTTTTTTTTTTTTTTTTCTTCTTACTTGCAGTTCAAACTAATGTAGTTAGATTAACAATATGATTATTTTCAGTGGATTGAATCTGTTAATTAATTAATTAAATTTTTGTTTCTACAAAAAGCAATAGTTCATGCAAAATCAAGGCAGCAGAATGGGTTCTTGTACTTAAACATATAGAGAAGAGAGAAGAGATTTTCTTTCCTTTCATATAAAAAATATTCCCTTTGTCATCAGTTTATTTTATAGTTATTTTTATCATTCTTAAACTTTAGGGGTGGAATCAGGAATAGATGAGGGTAACTTTCTTTCTCATTGTTTTTATAACAAAGAATTTGCTAATTTGACATGATAGTTAAAGACTAAAATTACCCTAAATGATTATGATTTCACTCTGTGGTACATAATTATTTCTTTAATCATTATTTTACTAATAGCATTCTAAATTCGTTTAGGAAAAGACAAGGGGTGAGTGAAATAGTTTTAAAAGTGAAATTACCAAAATCAAGTATTTTTAGCTACAATTTTAAATGCAATTTGTTACTAAAGTCAAATTAGCATTTCTATGGTCTTTTCATGCCTTCCCTCAAGCCTTCATCAGAAATCTACATATTAATGAATGTTTGTTCATATTTACCTATAAATGTGAAATAAAGTCAGTAGGTACAGCTTCCCAGACAATGGACAAATTCTAGGAGATTTGGAAGAGACTTTGATAAGGTTTCCTTCCCAGAAGTTAAATTTGTACTTTAATTATACTTTTTTCTATAAATGCAATCATGCATGAGCAATGAGAGTCTCTTTGAAGGGAAATAATGCTTTACAATAACTGCCTTTGGTTGACAAGTTAAGCAATTGATGCATGTTTAATTAGAACACCTTCAAGCTTTTAAAGAAGTATCGTAGCTTTAAGCAATCAGAACCTCTGAAGCAAGACTTTCTATTGCTTTTTGTCAGATTGATATAAATTTGCCTCAGGCAGTGCTACGGGCCAAAAAACAATCCAAGTAGATTAAAAACCAAGGCAGATGGGCTTCTATAAATTGAGAGTGATCAATCCATAGATAATTTTCATTGTAAGCAGTTTTGACCATTATTTAAAGCATAATGTATTATTTAACTAAGCTCTTTTTATTAATGGCTCATTTTAATGAATTCTTTATTAATGGCTCAGGAAGAGCAGAGTGATTCTATAGAGAAGTTACTATTAGCAAGGAAACATAAATCTTTAGGTTCACCACTTATTAAATTCTCTCTCTCTCTCTCTCTCTCTCTCTCTCTCTCTCTCTCTCTCCCACCCCAGTGTGTACATTAAAACATGTATTTGTGTTGAAATATATTTCTTATGTTAAGTGTTAAATATGTGCCTATCTTTTACTAGTCAAATGCCATTTTACGGTACACTAGTGCTTAAATCAATAAAATTTCTTAAAAGCTCTGGAGACAGTAAAAATAATGTGGGAAAGGGAAAGAAATAATCAAGTATAGTAATGAAGCAGTCATGTTTTAGTGATTTATGTATCTAACACAGAAAGTAGATCAGATCTTATGGAAAAGGATAGAGGCTTTAATAACAGTAATTAAATTGTAATTGGAACTGCATTTATTAAAGCATAAAATTATAATGCAGATTTGCATCCTACCACTTGGAAAATTATCAAGTAAGCAAAATTGGCCTGCAGAGCATGGACTATTTATTCACTTCAAGATTTTCTCCAATATTCTTCAGGCTAGCTCCTTTCTTATATCCTCAAGATACCAACAACTTCATGTCTTCCTATGCAAAGTCAACACTTATCAAGACTTGTTACTAAAAAAAGACCTAAACTCTGATCCATTCTCAAATCATGTAAGGTATTAATTCAAGGTTTAGTCTTTTATTTAAGAATGTTTGTTGAACATTCATGGTACACAATGCTAAGACATGGATTAAAGAGTTGTGAAGCTTACAGAATGGTGATGGATCTACTTAATAAATCATATCGCAAAATTATAAGTAAAATGTGCATGTATGACTTTAAAAGTATATAAAATTGAAAATTCTACAAGTTTAATTTCCATTAGCTTCATAGTAGTGATTTCACCTCAAGTCTTGGGCACACAGAAATTTCTACATTCATGGAACTAATGTATCATTTGAGGAGATACAAAATAAACAAAAGTTAAATACTAAGAAATGCAAATAAAATTGAACTAGTAAAAGTGCCAGAGAATAGAGAAATAGTTTGGTTGTGTCTTCTGTGACAGATATCTCTGAGAAGGTGATGTTTAAAAACAGACCTGGGGCAGTGTCTTAGAATAGGATTTAAATTGTACAATAAAACTGTGAAATACTCTGGTTTATATTTATTATATTTATGGTGGAAAGGATATCTGATTTTTTGTTGTTGCGTAAGACATAAGTTCCAAACACAGTATCAAGTATTACTTTTGAAGCAATGATCCCAATGGTGCCTGGACCTGAAGTCCATTTGGGTTTATTGTTAGATTCCTTTCCCTTTTTAATAATATGGACATTTTCTAGACATGAGGTCACTTCTGCATCACATCCCTCTCTATTTTTTCTACTATGCATTCAGCATGGATTTTATTATCTATGATGTTTTGAAAGAGAATGGTCCCCATAGGTTCATACACTTGAATGCTTTGCCCCTAGTTATTGGATTGCTTTAGAAAAGATTAGGTGTGGCCCTGTTGGAGGGGGTATATCATTGATGGTAGGATTTGAAGTTTAAAAGCTTATGCCAAGCTCAGTGTCTCTCTCTGCCTCAAACTCATGAATAAGATATAATATTCAGGTACTATACAAGCAACATACTAGCCTACCTGCCACCATGCTCACCACCATAAAGATCATGGACTCACCCCATAGAACAGTAAGTAAAATCCCATTTAACTGCTTTCTTCTGTAATGTGCCTTGATCATAATGTCTCTTCACAGCAATAGTATCTATGACACTATACAATCCCATTTAAAAAGCCAAGTTAGGTCTCACTCTTTGGTATCTTCTTTAATTTCATTGTCTACTAATGTGCCTGACTTTAATCTCTGTATACTTAAACACTCCCATCTCTTATTATTTTTGCTTACAACTGACAGAACTTCCTATGTGATTTCCTTAAAATGAATTCATAATGCTATACTTCACTATAATATTTATAGCTTATGAAATCTAAATACTTACACAAATGGGTAAAAAATGGGACACCAAAAACAAAGGTAAGAAGATGAATGCATATATATTAGGGAGTGAGGGAGTATGTTATATTCTTTTAAATGTTAATACTAACCAGTTAGCACTGTGTACATCAACTACTTATGATTTATGCCTCTTTATTCTACAAATAACTCAGGAATATTATTAAATATTTATCAGATTGTTCTAGTTGTATGCCTTAAATATAATAGTATCTGATATATATATATATATATATATATATATATATATATATATATATGCCAGACTTCTCAGTTTCTTGTTCATGTACTAAAGTTTTTCATTCATAAGTTTAAAATGACAATGGAAACAACAGTTTAATGTAATCTAAGCATAATTGAAGGATAACATTTAGTAAATTATTTCAGTCAGCTGAGTGAGTTCTTTGCATTGATTGATAGAGTTCTGTCTTAAGGTCTCATAAAATTGAGGTGTTTTTATTTTCTTTATGTTATAAAGGCTGCACAAAACTTACAACACTTTTTCTGGGGAGTACATATATTGAATCTGTTTATGATTTTGTTTCAAATATTTTATGTCTTACATTCTGGTTCTTTTAAAGAGCAGTGCTTATATAAATAATTCTGAGAATTTTATTCTATTGCTTTGTTAATTTATAAAGATAATAAGATAAAAACAATGATTACATGAAATGCTGGAAGATTATAAGTTTCTACTATCAGCACTGTAGTAAAGAATAAGGAGGTGTTAAATCTTATACTCATTTAAATTATATAAATTGAAGGTAATACTTTTTATTTTGTGTATTACCATCTAATACGATGCCAGCATGACTTCAAAAGTTAACAAAACTGGGAATAATACACATTTATCAATAGGTATAATAAAGCTAAGTAAAAAATGAATTATAGCATATAGTGAACTACTGTAATGCAAAGAAGTATTAGTAGGACTACATTTTAAAATTCTCTCCATTTGTACACATGATTTCAAGGTCTTAGCATGAGCAGTTTATTGAGTTTCTTATATGCAGCTACAAAAATATTCAATTAATATGTCTGCCAATTAGACCAGCACCACAATTTGAAGATGCTTTCTTTTTCTTATTGTATGCTTTTGGTTCCTTTGTCAAAAATTGAGTGCCCCTAGCTCTGTGGATTTATTTTATGGTCTTTTAATCAACCTGTCTGCTCCTATAGCTATAACTTGCAGGCTTTTTTTTTTTTTTTAACTATTGCTCTGTAGTACAGATTGAGATCAGGGATGGTGATTCTTCTACATGTTCTTTTATTGCTCAGGATTGTTTTAGTTATCCTGTTTTTATTTTGTTTGTTTTGTTTTGTTTTTGTTTTGGATTTTCCATATAAAGTAGAGAATTGATCTTTCAAGCTATTTAAAGAATTGTGTTATAATTTTGATGATTTCATTGAATCTGTGTATAGCTTGTGGTAAGTGGATATTTTCACTATGTTAATCCTACCAACCCTTGAGCATGGCAGATTATTTACATCTTCTGACATCTTCTATAATTTCTTACTTCAGAGACTTGAACTCCTTGTGATACAGGTTGTTCACTTGCCACCAATACATTTCTATTATCTATGGCTATTGGGTAGGATATTTTCTTCCTAAGCTCCTTATCAGTCTGTTTATCATTTGTATAATGGAGGGCTATGATTTCTTAATTTTCTATCCAGCCACTTTGCTGAAGGTATTTATCAGCTGTAGAGTTTCTCTGGTAGAACTTTTGTGGTCACCTATATACACTGTCATATCATCTGTGAATAGCAACATATTGACTTCTTCCATTCCAACTTTTATCCTTTGAGGGTAGGGTGGTACCCATGGTGGTTCCCTGTCCCTGAATAGAAGGGTAGAGGGCAGTGGAGAAGGGATTTGTAAGGGTGGGACTGGGAACAGATGAGGGAGTGGGGCTGTGATCTGAATGTAAACTAAATTTAAGAAACAGATAAAAGATATTTGGAGCTTAGTAATGGTTATTTATGGCATTGAGTAGGGATAAGTCACTGATTCTCACTAGGGTCAAACCTTCAAGGCAGATACAAAAACTCTTAGAACCTGTATAGCAACAAAAGTTGCTATGGAAACACTATTAAAGTACTTCCTTGTCTACAGGTATGGAAGTATGAGATATACCCAGTAACAAATAAAGTTGACTTTGATGATGATGATGATGATGATGATGATGATGATAATAGTAATAATAATAATAATAATAATAATAATAATAATAATAATAATAATATATGACAAAACATTTGAGGAACTATTTTCTAGTATAATCTAAATTGATTGCAATTTTTCCTCAAAAATTACCAATTTATGAATCTAATAAAGACAAATTTTGAGAAATCATAATGAATAGAATATTCCCAAATTTCTTATAGGATGATTCTTTATAGTATTCATTTTCTAATAGAATTAAAATTCTCATTTATTTCTATCTTTAATTCATTTTTAAAAATATTTTTATTTTATGAATACGAGTACATGGTCACTCTCTTCAGACACACTACAAGAGGGCAACAGATCTCATTAGAGATAGTTATGAGCCATGATGTGGTTGCTGGGAATTGAACTCAGGACCTCTAAAAGAGCTGTTAGTGCTCTTAACCACTCAGTAATCACTCCAACTCCCTTAATTTATTCTTTAAAAAATTCATATAGTATTTTTAATCACATTCTTTCCCCTTCTGTATCACTTCCAAGATCATCCCCTATCTCTAATCATCCAACTTCATGTTATTTATATCTCTTAAACAAAAACATATGAAAAATGCCAATATAAACCATAGAGTACAATTTGTGTTGGCCAGCTAATCTTGGCTCTGGGGACTTCTTTGGAGTGTGTTTAAGGTCCCCTATTTTACTCCATTGAAGAAAATAAATTTCCTTGTTCTTGAAGGTATGATTTTTGAATAGACTTCCAGTTGTGGGACTTTATACCCCTTTTCTTTCCTTCCTGATGGCAAGTCTTGAGTATTTTTATCATAGTCTCTGTGAGCTCATATATTTGTCTGCTCTGTTGTATCTGGAAAATTATATCCCTTAAAATAATCCACAATCTAGCACTTAAAATCACTTAGCCCTGTCTTTTTAAAAGGTTCCTACACTTTGAGGGTAGGAGTTTGATAAAGACATTCTGTTATATATTTTGGTTATAGCCCTCTATCAGATTTGGAGTTAGTGAAGATTTCTTTCCTAATCTGTAAATTGCCTATTTGTCCTATTAAATATGTCCTTTGTCTTTCAGAAGCTTTTCAGTTTCATGAGGTCTCATTTATTAATTCCTGATTTTAGAGCCTAAGCTACTGGACTTCTCTTAAGGAAATCCCTTTCCATGCCAGGGAGTTAGAGGTTCTTTCCCACTTTCCCTTCTATTAGAATCAGTGTATTTGGTTTTATGTTGAGGTCCTTGATGTACTTTGACTTGAGCTTTATGCAAGGGGACAAATATGGACATATTTTCTTTTTTCTACATACTGACATCCAATTAGATCCGCACCATTTATTGAAGGTGCTTTATTTTTTCTATTGTATATTTTTTGGCTTCTTTGTCAAAGATCAAGTGTCCATAAGTATGTGATTTTCTTTCTGGGTCTTAAATCCTATTCCATTGATCAATCTGCCTGTCTCTATACCAATACCGTGCAGGTTTTTTAAATCACTCTTACTCTGAAGTTCAACTTGATATGATTCCCATAGAAGTTCTTTCACTGTTAAGAATTGTTTTCATTATCCTGGTTTTCTTGTTTTTCCATATGAAACTAAAAATTGTACTTTTCATGTCTTTGAAGAATTGTGTTGAAATTTTGATGGGTATTACATTGAATTTGTAGAGTAGTTTTGGTAGAATGACCTTTTTTTACTATGTTAATGCTATCAATCCATGAGAGAGGCATATCTTGCCATCTCTGATGTCATCTTCAACTTCTTTCTTGATAGACTTGAAGTTCTTGTCATACAGATCTTTTACTTGTTTTGTTAGAGATCTGAGATCTCTCAGAAACTGAACCACTGACCAGACAGCATACATGAGCTGGACCAAAGCTCCCCAACACACATACAGCAGAGGATTGACTGGTCTGGCCATGCCCATCTATAGGAGATGGTCTCTTCAGGGTCTCTCTCCTTGCTATTGAGTATTTAGGCTAACATCATTCATATTGGTTCCTGGGAAACTCTTGCTTCCCTGGCACCTGGGACTTTCTAGTAGCAACCCCATGTTCCCCATCCCCTACTGCTACACAACTCTGTTCAAATTCCCGACCCTCTGTACTTTTCCCCAGTCTCCACCCATGCCTGATCCTGTCACCATCTTTTCTTTCCCCTTCCCCTCCCCCACCCAGGACTCTTTCTCCCTCTGCCTCCCATGATTATTTTATTCTACATTCTAAGTGAGAATAAAGCATCCATATTTTGGCCTTCCTTCTTTTTAAGCTTCTTATGGTCTCTGAGTGGTATTATGGGTATTCTGAACTTTTGGGCTAGTATCCATTTATCAGTGAGAACATACCACATATATCCTTTTGAGCCTGAATTACTTCACTCAGGATGATATTTTCTAGTACCATCCATTTGCCTGAAAAATTCATGTAGTTGTAGTTTTTAATAGCTGAGGAGTAGTCCACATGTAAATGAAGCACATTTTCTGTATCCATTCTTCTGTTGTGGAATAGCTGGGTTGTTTCTATCTTCTGGCTATTATGAAAAAAAAGCTCCTGTGAACATATTGAGGCATGTGTACAGGTTATATGTTGGAACATGTTTGGGTATATGCCTAGTAGTGTTATAGCTGGATCTTCAGGGAGAACTATTTCCAGTTCTCTCAGCAACAGCCAGATTGATTTCCAAAGAGGTTGTAACATTTAAAAATCACATCAGCGATGGAGGACTGTTCTTTCTCCACTTCCTCTCCAGCATCTGCTGTATCCTGAGTTTTTGATCTTAGCCATTCTAACTGGTATAAGGAGGAACCTCACAGTCCTTTTGATTTTCATTTCCCTGATGATTAAGGATGTGCTTCTCAGCCATTCAGGATTCCCCAGTTGAGAATTTTTTGTTCAGATCTGTACCCTATTTTTTAATTGAGTGACTTGATTTTCTGGAGTCTAACTTCTTGAGTTCTTTGCATATTTTTGATATCAGCCCTACATCAGATATAGGGTTGGTGAAGGCATTTTCCCAATCTGCAGGCTGCCATTTTGTCCTATGGGCAGTATCTTTTGCCTTACAGGAGCTTTTAAGTTTCATAAGGTCCCATTTGTCAATTGTAGGCCTTAGATCCAGAGCCATTAGTGATCTGTTCAAGAAATTTTAACCTCTGTTGATATGTTAAAGGCTCTTTCTACTTTCTCTTCTATTAGACTCAGTGTATTTGGTTACATATGGAGTTTCTTTTTTATTAAATTGATATTTTAATCATTTACGTTTCAAATGCTGTCCAGAAAGTCCACTATACACTCCCCCTGCCTTGCTTCCCAACCAAACAACTCCTGCTTCCTGGCCCTGGCATCCCCCTCTCCTGGGACATATAATCTTTGCAAGACCAAGGGCCTCTCCTCCCAATGATGGCCTGCTAGGCCATCTTCTGCTACATATGCAGCTAGATACATGAGCTCTGTGGATACTGGTTAGTTCATATTGTTGTTCCTCCTATAGGGTTGCAGACCCCTTCAGCTCCTTGGGTACTTTATCTAGCTCCTCCAATGGGGACCCTGTATTCCATGTAATAGATGACTGTGAGCATCCACTTCTATATTTTCCAGGCACTAACATAGCCTCATGAGAGTCAGCTATATCACGGTCCTGTCAGTACAATCTTACTGGCATATGCAATAGTGACTGGGTTTGGGCACTCTTTATGGGATGGATTTCCCCACCCCCCCATGGAGCAGTCTCTGGATGGTCCTTCCTTCTGTCTCAGCTCCAAATTTTGTCTCTGTAACTCCGTACATGGGTATTATGTTACCCACTCTAAGGAGGAACGAAAAACCCACATTTTGGTCGTCCTTCTTGAGTTTCATTTGTTTTGCAAATTGTATCTGGGTATTCTAAATTTCTGGGTTAATAACCACTTATCAGTTAGTGCATATCATATGAGTTCTTTTGTGATTGGGTTACCTCACTCAGGATGATATCCTCCAGATCCATCCATTGGCCTAAGAATTTCATACATTTGTTGTTGTTAGTAGCTAAGTGGTACTCCATTTTGTAAATGTACCACATTTTCTGTATCCACTCCTCCATTGAGGAACATCTGGGTTCTTTTGAGCTTCTGAATATTATAAATAAGGCTGCTATGAATATAATGGAGCATGTGTTCTTATTACAAGTTGAAACATCTTCTGGGTATATGCCCAGGAGTGGCATTGCTGGATCTTCAGGTAGTATATATTCAATTTTCTGAAGAGCCAGCAAACTGATTTCAAGATTGGTTGTACCAGCTTCCAATACCACCTAAAAAGGAGGAGTATTCCTCTTTCACAACATCTTCAACAGCATCTGCTGTCACCTGAATTTTTGATCTTAGCCATTCTGACTGTGTGAAGATGAGTCTCAGGAGTTTGATTTTTATTTCCCTGATGTTTAAGGATGATGAACATTTTTTCAGGTACTTCACAGCTATTCAGTATTCCTCAGTTGAAAATTCTTTGTTTAGTTCTGTACCCCATATTTTAATAGGGTTATTTGGTTTTCTCGAGTCCAACTTCTTGAGTTCATTATATGTATTGTATACTCCCCTTTCGGGTTTAGGATTGGAAAAGATCTTTTCACAATCAGTTGGTGGCCTCATTGTTTTATTGATAGTGCCCTTTGCCTTACAGAAGCTTTACAGTTTTATGAGGTCCCATTTGTAGATTCTTGATCTTACTGCACAAGACATTGATGTTCTGTTCCGGAATTTTTCTCCTGTGTTCATAACTTCGAGGCTCTTCCTCACTTTTTCCTCTATATGTTTCAGTTTCTTTGGTTTTATGTGTAGTTCTTTGATCCACTTAGACATGAGCTTTCATAAGGATGAATCAGTTTCCATTCTTCTACATGCTAACTGCAAGTTTAGCCAGCATCGTTTGTGGAAAATGCTTTCTTATTTCCACTAGATATTTTTAGATCCTTTGTTAAAGATTAAGTGACCATAGGTGTATGGGTACATTCCTGGGTGTTTAATACTATTCCACTTATCTACCTGTCTGTTGTTATACCAGTACCATGCAGTGTTTATCACAATCACTTGGTAGTACAGCTTGAGGTCAGGCATGGTGATTCCACCAGAGGTTCTTTTATTGTTGAGAATAGTTTTTGCTATCCTAGATTTTTTTGTTATTCCAGATGAATTTGCAAATTGCCCTTTCTAACTCAGTGAAGAATTGAGATGGAATTTTGATGGTGATTGCATTGAATCTGTAGATTTCTTTCGGCAAGATAGACATTTTTACTATATTAATCCTGCCAATTCATGAGTATTGGAGATCTTTCCATCTTCTGAGAACTTCAATTTTTTTCTTCAGAGACTTGAAGTTCTTATCATACATACCTTTTACCTCCTTAGAGTCACACCAAGGTATTTTATATTATTTGTGACTATTGTGAAGGGTGTTGTTTCCCTAATTTCTTTCTCAGCCTATTTATCCTTTGTGTAGGGAAAGGCCACTGATTTGTTTGAGTTAATTTTATATCCAGCTAATGCAATGAAGCCATTTATCAGGTTTAGGAGTTCTCTGGTGGAATTTTTAGGGATACACACACACACACACACACACCATCATCTGCGAATAGTGATGTTTTGACTTCTTGCTTTCCAATTTGTATCCCCTTGATGTTTTTATGTTGTCTAATTGCTCTGCTTAGAACTTCAAGTACTATATTGAATAGGTAGGGAGAAAGTGGGCAGCCTTTTCTAGTCCCTGATTTTAGTGGGATTTCTTCAAATTTCTCTCCATTTAGTTTGATGTTGGCTACTGGTTTGCTGTATAATGCTTTTATTATGTTTAGGTGTGGGTCTTGAATTCCTGATCTTTCCAAGACTTTTATCATGAGTGGGTGTTGGATTTTATCAAATGCTTTCTAAGTACCTAATGAGATAATCATGTATTTTTTGTCTTTGAGTTTGTTTATATAGTGGTTTATGTAGATGGATTTCCATATAATAACCAATACCTGCATCCATGTTATGAAGCCTACTTGATCATGATGGATGATAGTTTTGATGTGTTCTTGGATTCAGTTCGTGAGAATTTCATTGCGTATTTTTGCATTGGTATTCTTAAGGGAAATTGGTATGAAGTTCTCTTTCTTTGTTGGGTCTTTGTGTGGTTTAGGTATCAGAGTAATTGTGGCTACATAGAATGAATTTGGTAGAGTACCTTCTGTTTCTATTTCATGGAATAGTTTGAGAAGAATTGGAATTAGGTCTTCTTTGAATGTCTGATAGAACTCTGCACTAAACCCATCTTGTCCTGGGATTTTTCTGGATGGGACACAATTAATGACAGCTTCTATTTCTTTAGGGGAAATTGGACTGTTTAGATAGTTAATTGGATCTTGATTTAACTTTGGCATCCATCTAGAAAATTGTCTATTTCATTCAGGTTTTCCAGTTTTGTTGAGTATAGCCTTTTGTAGTAGGATCTGATGATGTTTAAGATTTCTTTAGGTTCTGTTGTTATGTCTCCTTTTTAGGATTTTATTAATTAGGATACTGCCCCTGTGTCCTCTAGTTATTCTGGCTAAGGGTTTATCTATCTTGTTGATTATTCTCAAAGAACCAGCTCCTGGTTTGGTTGATTCGATGTATAACTCTTTTTCTCCATCTGGTTGATTTCAGCCCTAACTTTGATTATTTCCTGCTGTCTACTCCTCTTAGGCGAATTTGTTTCATTTTGGTCTAGAGCTTTTAGGTATTCTGTCAAGCTGCTAGTGTATGCTTTATTTAGTTTCTTTTGGTGGCACTTAGAGCTATGCGTTTTCCTCTTAGGAATGATTTCTTTGTGTCCCTTAAGTTTGGGTATGTGTGGCTTCATTTTCATTAAACCCTAAAAAGTCTTTAATCTCTTTTGTTATTTCTTCCTTGACCAAGATATCATTGAGTAGAGTGTTGTTCTGCTTCCAAGTCAATGTTGGCTTTCTATTATTTATGTTGTTATTAAAGATAAGCCTTTTTCCGTGGTGATTTTATAGGATGGATTGTAAAATTTCAATATTTTTATATATGTTGAGGCCTGTTTTCTGACTAATTATATGGTCTGTTTTGGAGAAGATAACATGAGGTGCTGAGAAGAAGGTATATCTTTTTTGTTTTAGGATAAAATGTTATGTAGATATCTGTTAAATCCGTTTGTTTCATAACTTTTGTTAGTTTTAATATGTCTCTGATTAGTTTCTGTATCCAGGATCTGTCCATTGAAAAGAGGGGGTTTGTTGAAGTCTCCCACTATTATTGTGTGAGGTGCATTGTGTGGTTTGTGCTTTAATAGAGTTTTCTTATTGAATGCACATGCCCTTGCATTTGGAGTATACTCAGAGTTGAGAGTTCATCTTGAAAGATTATACCTTTGATGAGTATGAAGTGCCCCTCCTTGTCTTTTTTGATATCTTTGGGTTACAAATCAATTTTGTTCTATATTTGAATGGCTACTTCAGCTTGTTACTTTGGACCATTTGCTTAGAAAATTGTTTTCCATCCTTCTATTCTGAGGTAGTATCTATCTTTGTCCCTGAGGTGGGAGCAAAATGTTGGGTCCTGTTTATATAGCCAGTCTGTTAGTCTATGTCTTTTTATTGGGGAATTTAGTCCATTGATTTTAAGAGATATTAAGGAAAAGTAATTGTTACTTCCTAAATTTTTGTATTAGAGTTGGGATTCTGTTCTTGTGGCTATCTTCTTTTAGGGTTGTTAAAGGATTACTTTCTTGCTTTTACTGGGGAACAGTTTCCCTCCTTGTGTTGGAATTTTCCCTTTATTATCCTTTGAAGGGCTGGTTTCATGGATAGATATTGTCTGAATTTGGTTTTGTCATGGAATACTTTTGTTTCTCCATCTATGGTAATTGAGAGTTTGCTGGGCATAGTAGCCTGGGCTGGCATTTGTGTTCTCTTAGGGTCTGTATAACATCTATCAAGGATCTTTTGGCTTTCATAGTCTCTGATGAGAAGTCTGGTATAATTCTAATAGGTCTGCTTTTATATGTTACTTGACCCTTTTCTCTTACTGCTTTTAATATTCAATCTTTATTTAGTGTATTTGCTCTTCTGATTATTATGTGTTGGGAGGAATTTCTTTTCTGGTCCAGCCTATTTGGAGTTCTGTAGGCTTCTTTTATGTTCACGGGCATCTCGTTCTTTAGGCTCGGGAGGTTTTCTTCTATAATTGTGTTGAAGATATTTACTGGCCATTTAAGTTGAAAATCTTCATTCTCATCTGTACCTATTATCCTTAGTTTTAGTCTTTTCATTATGTCCTGTATTTCCTGGATGTTTTGAGTTAGGATCTTTTTGCATTTTGCATTTTCTTTGATTGTTGTGCCCATGTTCTCTATGGAATCTTCTGCAACTGAGATTTTCTCTTCCATCTCTTGTATTCTGTTGCTGATGCTCACATCTATGGTTCCTAATTTCTTTCCTACGGTTTCTATCTCCAGAGTTGTCTCCCTGTGGGTTTTCTTCATTGTTTCTACTTCTGTTTTTAGATCTTGGATGGTTTTGTTCACTTCTATCACTTGCTTGGTTATGTTTTCCTATAATTCTTTCAGGGATCTTTGTGTTTCCTCTTTAAGTTCTTCTACCTGTTTAGCAGTGTTTTCCTGTAATTCTTTGAGGGATTTTTGTGCTTCTTCTTTAAGGGCTTCTACCTATTTAGCAGTGTTCTCCTGTATTTCTATAAGTGAGTTACTAATGCCCTTCTTAAAATCATTTACCAGAATCATTAGATATGATTTTATATCTGAATTCTGCTTTTCGGGTTTGTTGGGGTATCCAAGACTAGCTGTGGTGGACTTACTGGGTTCAAATGATGCCATATTGCCTTTGTTTCTGTTAGTAAGTTTCTGAAGCTTGCCTTTTACCATCTGGTAATCTCTGTTGTTAGATGTCTTAGCTAGCTGTCTCTGGCAGGAACTTGTTTCTACTGTGATTCTGATAGCCTCTGTCAGCACTCCTGGGAGTCCAGCTCTCTCTTGAGTCCCAGTGGGCAGAGGACTCTCCTCAGGCAAACCCTCCTCTGGTGGGGAAATTGCACATGGATCTGGGTCTCAGCTCCACCTCCTGGCTGAGGATGAAAGCCTGAAGTGACCATGTCCAAAAAACTCTGTTGCTTCTGTGGCTTATGCACTCTCCTGTGTGGACTGGTCTCTGAGAGACCAAGGATACAAGATGGTGCTCTCACCTGAGTCCCAGGGTCAGAGCCCTGTCTGGAGGCCGATTCTCCTCAGTGACCTCAAGATCCTGGGTGTGCTAGGGTGCCTGTGGTGTGGAAAGTCTTCTTGGGACCTTGGGACTGTTCACTGAGTTTGCACCCAAGGTCGCACAGGGCTGGTGCTGACAGGAAGGAACCCCAGGTGCTAGTCTGGAGGGTTTCCTCTGTCTCTGTTCCTGCTGGCCCAAGCCCCTCTGGGTTGTTTTGGAAAAGATGTTGTGTTCCACATACCAGTGATCCCAAGATCCTGGGTATGCTAGGGCACCAGCAGCATGGAGAGTCCCCTTTTCTCTTCTTTCTTTCTTTCTTTCTTTCTTTCTTTCTTTCTTTCTTTCTTTCTTTCTTTCCTTCTTTCTTTCTATATCTTCTTTATTTATATTTCAAATGCTATCCCAAAGTGCCCTATAACCTCCCCCTGCCCTGCTCCCCAACCCACCCACTCCAGCTTCTTGGTCTTGACATTCCCCTGTACTGGGGCATATGATCTTTGTAAGAACAAAGGCCTCTCCTCCCATTGATGGCCGACTACAACATCCTTTGCTACATATGCAACTAGAGAACCAGCTCTGGGGCTATTTCTTAGTTCATATTCTTGTTCCTGTTATAGGGTTGCAGACCCCTTTAGCTCCTTGGGTCCTTTCGCTAGATCCTTCATTAAGGTCCTGCCTCTACCTCCTAAGTGCTGAGACTGCAAGCATGGGGCAGTCATACGCTTCTTAAGCAGCAATAGTGACCAAACACAGGCCTTTGTTCCTTGAGCGCAAGCACTCTACTGATTGAGTTGTACCCCACACCCTACATCTTTTCTACCTTAGCCCACCTTACTGACATACCACATGTGGAGTTTCTTGATCTGCTTGGACTTGAACTTTGTATAGGAGAAAGGAATGAATCAATTTGCATTTTTCTACATTCAGATTTCTAGTTAGAATAGCACAATTTGTTGAAAATACTTTCTTTTCTCCAATGTATGGTTTTGGCAACTTTGTCAATGTTCAAGTGACCAAAGGTGTGTGGGTTTACTTCTCTGTCTTGAATTATATTCTAATTGATATACCTGTCTGACTCTGTACAGATACCATGTGGGTTTTTTTAAATCACCATTGTTCTGTAGCTTGAGGTTTGTAACATGTGCTACTCTCTTTCCTAGGTATTCCATCTCCACGATTACGTCCTTATCTGATTTCTTTTCTTTTTTTTTTTAAACACTTGCCTTTTATTATTTGACTTGGTCATGAAGTATCTCTTCACAGAAATAAAAAAGACAATTATCCTCTGAATATGGGGATCAGTCATACTGTAGCTACCAACTGTAGCTACCAACTGTAGTCACTGAGGGGAATCTCTTCTTGCACTGGGTAGGCAAGGATTGTAACCCATGATGATCTGACCTGCACACGTGGCAGACTCTCTTCAGTCAGGTAGTTAGGCATGCCCTGAACATTTCACCCTGCTCTGTTCTCAGTAGGAAAATGACCAGGATACCTTTTTCTTTTTAAGGGCTCAGGGACTATGGAGGAATATACAAAGGGTGGTAAGTGCTGGAGGGTGGGAAAACTGGTAATCTAGGCCTGATACCCTAACCCAGCACAACTGTGGAGTAGAATCTGCCAGGACCAATTAGAGACCCTGGCTCAGAGGCAGCAAGGATAATATCACATGGTATGGCAAACCACCAAATAAATGACAGGGGTGTTACCATCTCCTCAAAGTCACAGGGGCACGGTTCCTCTACTCAAGTAGCCTCCTGAACAGACTGCTCATCCTTCCACCGCTGGCACTTGCTAGCCCTGATAATATCATCTAAAACTGGTTAGTCTGTGAAACAGCTACCAGGTCATCCACACTCTAAGCTTACTAACTGAAGAACTGGAGTCGTTCTTCAGGCTGTCAGTAGCATTACAATTTGAAATGACAATTTTACGTGATTTCTTTATTGATTCTATTTCCATTTTAAAATTCTGTATGGTTTTGTTCAATTCTCTCACATGTTTGGTTGTTTTACTGTATTTCTTTAAGGGATTTATGTGTTTCCTCTTTAATGGCTTCTACCTCTTTACCTGTGTTCTCCTGTATTTCTTTAAAGAAGTTAATTATTTTCTCCTTAAGGATCTCTATCATCTTTATGAGATGAGATTTTAGGTCAGAATCTTTCTTTTCAGGTGTGTTAGGATATCCACAGTTTTCTGTGGTGGCTGAACTGGATTCTGATGGTGCCAAGTGGCAATGGTTTCTATTGCTTATGTTCTTGAGCTTGCATCTTACCATCTGGTTATCTCTGGTGATAACTGGCTTGCTATCTCTGACTGGAGCCTGTCCTTCCTGTGAGCCTAGTTATGATGGCCCTTCTGGTAGTTAAGCGGTCTCTGGGTGAGTGGGTTGGGGACTCAAGCACCTCATCTGCCCATGGGTGCAGTTGTAGACAGGAAGATGTGTCTCCTGCAGAGCAGAATAGGGTCTCTATCTGTTGAGCTCTTTGGGGTTCCAGTTAGGCTACATAATTGGCAGGTAGTGTCTCACCTCTGACTCTCATATGATTTACCTGCTAAGAGTCAAGCTGTCTATGGGTCTCAATGTTCTTCTTAAGATGGTGTCTTATTGGTCACTATGGTATTTTTGCTACCCATAATATGAACAGTGATTTCAGGAAATTACTTGAAATTCTAAGTCATCCAATAAGAGAGAAGACTAAGTTATATGAAAGAATATCAAATAATGAAACCAGTTGTCAGGTTATTAGTATACTTGCACCCTGTACTCCAACTTTCCATGATATTGTCTTTGAACTTTGGAAGTTAGTTTTATCTGTTTGTATCATGTGCAGTGCCAGAAAACAAGGGTAGCATGTTGTTACATCTCAAGTATAGAGATTAAAAAGTGAGAGTTCTTTTATGTTATCATTAATTATAATAAGTAATTATTTTCAGCAATCATTGGTCCAAAACAGTGGTCATAGAATATGTTTTTGAAGTAATCATAGACCAGACTGAACTTCAAATAAAATACAAGCATTTTCAACCCTGAAAATAGGAACTGTACAATATGGTCTTTTTACAGACAATGACCTATGTTTTCACTCTAGTCTAATGAAGATGGATCAGCCTCATCTAAATGAAGAGTGAGCTTTAGATGAATATGAAAACAAAATTATGTTGGCTCAGATTTCAAATAAGCAAGGAAAACAAGTTTCTCTCCTAGTGAAAATTAATTTTTCTTTCTTCCTCTGCTTTTCAAATTGTGAAACCAAATCACCAGAACCTGCTTATCCTGCATATGGAGCTCCAGTATATTTCGATACTATTTTCTGGACTTTAGAATTATAACTTCACATTTTTGGGACAGGACAGCTTTCCTATAGTAGTGATTATTAACATAGGTATAGTTCTCTTTCATTAAATTATGTTAAGATTGCATACCTGCCAATAAGCATGTCAGGTTCAATAAGTATGTATGCTCAGTCTTAGAAACTGACTTTTCCATATGAATCTTCCTTAAAATATTACAAAGAAATAGGTTTGAATTGTGAAAAATCACCATCATACCAGTATATTTAATTTTCAAAAGTATAATGCCTGTATGATATAAATGATCATTGTTTAGCCAACCTTTCATTTCTGTTTTTAGTTCTCTCACCATCACCAATGAATTGGATGGGAGAAAATGTAATTAAGGAACTTGAATTTAAAAATCATGGATGATATTGAAAATTCTTTTTTTTTTTTTTTTTTTTTTTTTTTTTTTTTTTTTTTTCGAGACAGGGTTTCTCTGTATAGCTATAGTAGAGGGGTAATCAAACCAAGTTTAACATTATCCATGATCCAAAAGTTACATTTTATCCTCAATCCAAACATTAAGTGCTGGGTAACTTTTATTTTTATAAGTAATTACATAGTACTCTGAATATCATAAAAGTTATTTCATGCCTTAAAAAGATATTTCTACATAACATTTCACCAAAATTTCAAATTGTTGTTCATTAGATTGAGTTAGAGCAAAGAGACTTCATAATACAAAGTGGATGAATATAACATTACAAAGAAGCCTGCTTTTTAAACAGCATTATCTAATTAAGTTATATAATATACAAAATATATAAAATAATAGTATGTTTAAAAACTGGTCTTTATAGTTATTATCATAGCATTTAGTAGAGAAGCAAGTAATATATATTATACATACATCCATAAACTCATCACAAATACTGAGTTGAGAAACTGGAAGTCTATAATCTAGTGGTATTTTCTATTAGATATTTTATTTGTTTACATTCCAAATGTTATCCCAACTCCCTGGTTCCTGTCTGAAAATGCCCTGTCCCATCCCCTCTTCCCCTGCTTCTATGACAGTGCTCTACCACCCACTCACACACTCCTACCACTCCTCCCTGGCTTTCCCCTACACTGAAGCATTGAACCAAGGGCCTTTCCTCCCATTGATAACCAACAAGGCTATCCTCTGCTAATTATGTAGCTGGGGCCATGGGACCCTCCATGTGTACAGTTTGGTTGGTAGTTTAGACCCTGGGAGCTCTGGGGGGGGGGGGTCTGGTTGTTTGATATTGCTGTTCTTCCTATGGGTTTGCAAAATTTTATGGTTTCTGATTTCTGGGAGAGTTAATGTTTAAGTTGGCAAAAATATGCAAGCTTTCTAATTGATGAGAACTAAAATTTTGTTGTTTGAAGGGGCATCCATATTATTTTCTGTCACGTAACTCATAAACTTTAAATTTCTAGTATTGCACTCAGGAGGCAGAGGCAGGTGGATTTTTGAGTTCGAGGCCAGCCTGGTCTACAAAAGTGAATTCCAGGACAGCCAGGGCTACACAGAGAAACCCTGTCTCGAAAAAAAAAATCAAGTATTAAGTAAAGCAACTAGTCTTCTAGTATATTCCTATATTGTAGATTTTATACAAATAAGTGTTTTGAAATTATTCGTTGCATAATTTATATTAATTATTTACAACTTTTCCTTCATGGCAATAGTATTTGACTTTTATAATCTTTAGTATAACTACTATCAGTTGCCTCATATCATATCATCATTTCTTCCCTCATTGTTAGAAAAAAATTTTATATATATATAAAAATATATATATATATCAAACAATTAATTAAAATATATTAAAATATTTTCTATTCAGAACTAGGATTTCTGCTTAGTTATCCCATGTACATTTCTAATAAAGCCATGAGCTTTACTTAGCTATTATATTGATTTATGTGTGTGACCTAACCTTTATCAGGCTTTCCTGAATTGATAAAAAATTTCCTATAAATGTGATTACCAGTTATCTATATACGACAATACAGCTGTCATTGGTGACCATTAGTACAGAACATAGTAGAGGATTTTTTTTTAGATTATCAGTTGTGAAGAATAGCTATTCTATTCATTTGATTAGTTAAGTTCTCTAACAGGAAAACCAGGGCATTTTCTTGTGCTTCTTGAGTAGTATTTGTATTGCTTTGCTTTTATTATTACTTATTTTCCGAAGTATAGTTTGGACTATATACTGCCTTTTTCTTTTCTGTGTTTTTAACCAGTACAAATGACCTTGGAAAGTACATTAGACACCATATAATATATTCCTTTTATGTTCTTAAATTGTGCAACCCACACAAGGAGAACATAGAGAAACAGATTGAATAATGTTTAAATGCTATATATGCTATTAATGGCAGAACAAGGCCCACATTATGAGTCTTGGCATACACCCTACTTCATATTATTCCAATTCAGAAATAAATTTTGTTTTGCCATGAAGTTTATTAATAATTAACAAGAATTTGTTTTTCCTACTAATTTGGACAAATTTGTAGAAGTTGTTAAAGGATATTTTTTTATGAAAGTTTTATTTTAGATCTTAAGATTTGTTTTGCAATATATTTCATGATGACCCTAAACTGGCAATCTTCCTGTCTCAACCTTTTGTGTTCTATGATTACACAAGTGAATCTTAAATATTTCCTTATTTATCCCTTTCTATTTCATGCCATGAAAAGCATGGTATAGGAAGTTGTGTAATTCAAAGATGAAAATAACATAATCATATCTGTCAATGTATTGCTAGTTGTACAGAGGATCTCTTATGTACTCTATGGAAGCATCATTGTTAATAAAGTATCAGGTGATAGATTATTAGCTGAAGCACAAAACAGGAAGTAGGACATCCAATAGGAAAAGAGAAAAACTCTGTGATAGAGTCGGGCAAGAGAAAAGATTTTGTTTGAAACCTGAGGAGACAGAATAACGAAAACAAGATGAGATATTCAACCATGAGGCACTCATAGAATAGAATAAATGGGTTAAATAAGTTATGAACTAGTCAGGGAATAAGAAGTAGTTTATGGCCTAGGCATTTATTCAAAATAAGAAGTCTCAGAGTCATTATTTTGGGAACTGACACACAGGTTGAAAAGTCCAGGGGTACAGCTAGTGTGTATACTACAAATTCTAAATAGTCACATTTTGTCCCATTGGTGCATAAAATGCTACCAATTTTGTCATTTGACTGTAGTAATATAGTAGATTCTTTGAGAATCTTCTCAGTGAACTATTTTCAAATGTAAGGCTAAATAAATTCTTCCCCTACCAATGGAAATTCTGATAAGCCTCAGCTAATATTTGAACTTGTTAAGTTAAAGATAGATTCTTTTATATGAAGTATTTTCAGATACCATTATTTTAATAAAAAGCTTACTTAGTTTTGTTCCTTTAAAGAAAACCTTTTCATTAGTCACTGGAACAATGAAATGCTTTTCTCTAATTGTCCCACCACAAAAGCTTTTGATTTATGTCCTACCAGATAAACAACCTCTTTCCACACATACAATAATACCCTTCTCTAGATTTCTTTGAATTGTACTCAATATGCAGTGTCCAAGAGACTGCTGTCTTGCCTTATTGACTACAATTTACCTCATATGAGTAAGAACAATAATAGTAAAAATTTTATAATGTACTTCCTTTTGGCAACTTTAGAAACTTAGCTGGTTTAAAGTCTTGGGAAAAAGAAAATACTTCAGTGTCATCTATAAGACTAACAAGGGAACTAGCCAGGATCAATTCTCAAGCATCGCTTTAGAAAAGGTAGGTAATCTTCCAGTCTGAGCCAGTGCCCTGAGCAGAATTTGGGCACTACCTCCACAACCCAGTCCCACAAAATCCAGAAGAAGATGAACTCCTATGTACTGTAAAAGTCCCAGGATCGTAGGTGTCTAACACACCAAAATCACAGGATCTTAAGAGATCACTCACACCAAGATTTCAGGATCCCAGAGGCAGCTTGACTCCCAGGAGCTCTGATAAACCCAGTATTTTAGGATCAGCAAATCCCAGAATCCCAGAATCCCAGAATCACAAAGACATCTGAAACCTGAGGAGTTCTGACACAACCAGGATCACAGGAAGGACAGACAGGCTCTAGTCAGAGACAGTGAAATGCAAATCAAAACAACCCTGAGATTCCATCTCACACCAGTCAGAATGGCTAAGATTAAAAATTCAGGTGACAGCAGATGCTGGCGAGGTTGTGGTTTCAGTGTTTCTGGTTTTATGTGGAGTTCTTTGATCCACTTAGACTTGAGCTTTGTACAAGGAGATAAGAATGGATCAATTCGCGTTCTTCTACATGATTACCGCCAGTTGTGCCAGCACCATTTGTTGAAATGCTCTTTTTTCCACTGGATGGTCTTAGCTCCTTTGTAAAAGATAAAGTGACTATAGGTGTGGGGGTTCATTTCTGGGTCTTCAATTCTATTCCATTGATCTACCTGTCTGTCACTGTACCAGTACCATACAAATTTTTATCATTCTGGAGTACAACTCTGTAGTAGAGCTTGAGGTCAGCAAAGCTTTTATAAGGCAAAAGAAACTGTCAATAAGACAAGAAGGCCACCGACTGATTGTTAAAAATCTTTACCTTCCTGTTATTTTTGTTGTTAAAGTTGGGATTTTGTTTTTGCTGCTATCTTCTTTTAGGTTTGTTAAAGGATTACTTTCTTGGTTATTCTAGGATAGAGTTTCCATCCTTGTCTTGATGCTTTCCCTTTATTATCCTTTGAAGGGCTGGATTCGTGGATAGATATTGTGTGAATTTGGTTTTGTCATGGAATACTTTGGTTTCTCCATCTATTAAAAAATGGGGTATAGAGCTAAACAAAGAATCATAACTGAGAAGTATATGAAAAAATGTTCAACATCCTTAGTCATCAGGGAAATGCAAATCAAAACAACCCTGAGATTCCATCTCACACCAGTCAGATCTGCTAAGATCAAAAATTCAGTTGACAGAAGATGTTGGCAAGGATGTGGAGAAAAAGGAACACTCCTCCATCGCTGGTGAGATTGCAAGCTGGTACAACCACTCTGGAAATCAGTTTGCTGGTTGCTCAGATAATTGGACATAGTATTATCAGACGATCCAGCAATGCCTATCCTGGGCATATACCTAGAAGATGCTCCACCTTGTAGTAAGGACACATGCTCCACTATGTTCATAGCAGCCTTATTTATAATAGCCAGAAGCTGGGAAGTTCCCAGATGTCTGTCAACAGAGGAATGGATACAGAAAGTGTGGTACAATTACACACTGGAATACTACTCCACTATGAAAAGCAATGAATTTATGAAATTCTTAGGCAAATGGATGGATCTGGAGGATATCATCCCAAGTCAGGTAACCAAATCAATCACAAAAGAACACACATGATATGCACTAAGTGAGAAGTGGATATTAGCCCAGAAACTTAGAATTTCCAAGATATAATTTGCAAAACAAATGAAACTCAAGAAGAAGGAAGACCAAAATGTGGATTCTTCGTTCCTTCTAAGAATGGGGAACAAATTACCCATGGAAGGAGTTACAGAGACAAAATTCAGTGCTGAGACTGAAGGAAGGACCATCCAGAGACTGCCCCATCCAGGGATCCATCCCATTAACAGCCACCAAACCCAGACACTATTGCCTAGGCCAGCAAGATTTTGTTGACAGGACCCTGATATAGCTCCCTCTTGTGAGTCTATGTCAGTTCCTTACAAATACAGAAGTTGATGCTCATTGTCATCAGTTGGATGGAACACAGGGTCCCCAACGAAGGAGCTAGAGAAAGTATCCAAGGAACTGAAGGGGTCTATAGCCCTATAGGAGGATCAACAAAATGAACTAACCAGTAACACAAAATCTAGTGTCTCTAGCTGCATATGTAACAGAGAGTGGCCTAGCTGGTCACCAATGGGAAGAGAGGCCCTTGGTCTTGAGAAGATTCAATGCTCCAGTAGAGGAGAATACCAGGATCAGGAAGCCTGAATGGGTGGGTTGGGGAGCAGGGGCAGGGGGGAGGGTATAAGGGATTTTTGGATAGGAAACTAGGAAAGGGGATAGCATTTGAAGTGTAAATGACAAAACTATCTATTTTTAAAAAAACAGACACATGGTCCACTATGTTCATAGCAGCCTTATTTGTAGTACCCTGAAGATGGATGGAACCCAGATGTCCTTCAACAGATGAATGGATACAGATAATGTGGTACAATTACACAACGGAGTACTACTCAGCAATTAAAAACAATGAATTTGTGAAATTCTTAGGCAAATGGATAGATCTGGAGGATATCATCCTTAGTGAGGTATCCCAGTCACAAAAGAACACACATCATTTTCACTCACTGATAAGTCGATATTAGCCCAGGAGCTCAGAGCACCCAAGATACAGTTCACAGATGGTATGAAGCTTAAGAAGGAAGAGCAAAGTGTGGGTGTTGGTCATTCTTAGAAAGGGAAACAAAATACTCACAGAATCAAATAAGAGACAATGTGTGGAGCAGAGTCTGAAGTAAAGGCCATTGAAAGACTGCCCTACTTGGAGATCCATCCCATATACAGACACCAACCCAGACACTTTTGTGGTTGCCAAAAAGTGCTTGATGATAGGAGCCTGATATAGCTGTCTCCTGCGAAGTTCCACCAGAACCTGACAAATACGGAGGCAGATGCTTACAGCCAATCATTGAACTGAGCATGGATTCTCCAATGGTGTCTGCAGTGGAGTGGTTAGAAAAAGGACTGAAGGAGCTGAAAAGGTCTGCAACCCCAAAGAAAGAACAATAATATCGACCAATTAGACCCCCCTCAGAGCTCCCAGGGACTAAACCATCCACCAAGGAGTACACATGGAGTGACCCATGGCCCCAGTCACATAAGTAGCTAGATGCCCTAGTATAGGAGAATGCCAGAGTGGAAAGGCTGGTGGGTACATGGGGAAGCTATGTCATAGAGGCAGGGAGAGGTTAGACGGTATTGGGGGTTTCCATAAGGGAAACCAGGAAAGGGGATAACTTTTGAAATGTATATAAATAAAATAGCCAATAAAAAAAACAACATAAAATCTGATATAATTATGCTTTAAAACTTTTTAGCCCTGAGGTTTTTGTTGCTGTTGTTGGTTTTTGTTTCTTGTTTTGTCTTTGTTATTCTTTGTTTTGTTGTTGTTGTTGTTTTGTTTTGTTTTGTTTTGGTTGGTAGGGAGACTTACAATTATCATTTCTTTTTCACTGTGGGCTATATGTCTATTTAAATGGTTTATCTGTTTGTTACTGATTCTGATTTTATTTTGGTAAGTAGTACCTATGGAAAAATACCCATTTCTTTTAGTTTTTCTAGTTTGTGGAATGCACATTTTTAAAGTATGTCTTTATGATTCTTTGTATTTCCTCCATGTCTATTGTTATGCCCTCTTTTCTATTCTTTTTATTTTGATTTTGTAAATTTTGTTAATTTGGGAATTCTGTGTCTTTTTGTTAGTTTGTATAAAGATTTTTCTGTCTTGTTGATTTTTGGGAAAAAACAACTCTTTGTTTCATTGATTCTTTTTATTATTATCTTTAATTCTATTATATTGATTTTAGCCCTCATTTTTATTATTTCTTGCATTTTATGCCTTTTAGTGTGATTATATTTTAATTTGTCCTCAATGAGTGGTTCTCAAAATTCCTAATGCTGGGAGCTTTAATAGATATATTCTGGTGACCTAGACCAGTGAAATTATTTTTGTTATGGCCTCATAACTGTAGTTTTGCTAATGCTGTGAATTGTAATGTAAACGTCTGTGTTTCCTGATTGTCTTAGATAACTTCTGTGAAAGGGTTATCACCTTCTCGAAAGGGGTCATGACACATAGGTTGGCAATTAGTATTATAGATCTTTCAAATGTGGATTTAAGTTGCTAGAATGAGATCACTCAACCTTCTTAAGTGAGCATTTAGTACTAGTAACACACCTCTTAGCACCACTTTTATTGTGTTCCATGATTTTGGCTATGATGCATATTAATTTTCATTGAATTCAATTAAGTTCTTAATTCTTTATTTCTTTTTGATCCAAGTTTCAATCACCAAGGATATTTAGGTTTCATGAGCTTTTAATTTTACAGTTGTTTCTGTTGTTAATATCCAGCTTTAATGGTCCTCTGATATGATACAGGTTTTTCTTTTATTTGTTGATATTTGATCTGTGTTCAATATGTAGCCAATTTTAGAGAAAGTTCCATGAAATACAGAGAAGAAGGTGTATTATTTCTGCCTGTGTGAAATGTTCCGTAAAAATAAAAGTCAAGTCCATTTGGTTTGTAATGTCTACTAGTTCTAGTATTTCTTTTGTTAGCTTTAGTCTGGACGACCTGTCCATTGGTGGTATTGGAGTATTAAAGTCTCTCACTATTCCTCCACATAAAACCAGAGATACTGAAATTGATAGAGCAGAAAGTGGGGAAAGCCTCGAAGATATGGGCACAGGGAAAAAATTTCTCAATAGAACACCAATGGCTTGTGCTTGAAATTCAAGAACTGACAAATGGGACCTCATAAAATTGCAAAGCTTCTGTAAGGCAAAAGACACTGTCAATAAGACAAAAAGGCCACCAACAGATTGAGAAATGATTTTTACCAATCCTAAATCTGATAGAGGACTAATATCTAATATATACAAAGAGCTCAAGAAGCTGGACTCCAGACATTCAAATAACCCCATTAAAAAATGGAGTACAGAGCTAAACAAAGAATTCTCAACTGAGGAATAACGAATGGCTGAGAAACACCTGAAAAAATGTTCAACATCCTTAGTCATCAGGGAAATGCAAATCTAAACAACCCTGAGATTCCATCTCACACCAGTCAGAATGGCTAAGTTTAAAAATTCAGGTGACAGAAGATGCTGGTGAGGTTGTGGAGAAAGAGGAAAACTCCTCCATTGCTGGTGGGATTGTAAGCTTGTACAACCACTCTGGAAATCAGTCTGGTAGTTCCTCAGAAAATTGGACATAGTACTACCTGAGGACCCAGCAATACCTCTTCTGGGCATATACCCAGAAGATCTTCCAACTGGTAATAAGGACACGTGCTCCACTATGTTCATAGCAGCCTTATTTATAATAGCCAGAAGCTATTATAAGAACCCAGATGTCCCTCAATAGAGGGATGGATACAGAAACTGTGGTACATTTACAGAATGGAGTACTACTCAGCTATTAAAATCAATGAATTTATGAAATTCTTGGGCAAATGGATGTATCTGGAGGATATCATCCTTAGTAAGGTAACCCAATCACAAAAGAAGTCACTAGATATGCACTCACTGATAAGCGGATATTAGCCCAGAAACTTAGAATACCCAAGATATATTTTGCAAAACACAAGAAAACCAAGAAGAATGACCATCGTGTGGATACTTCATTCCTCCTTAGAATAAGGAACAAAATACCCATGAAAGAATATAGGTACAGAGACAAAATTTAGAGCTAAGATGAAAGGATAGACTACCCAGAGACTACCCCATCCGTGAATCCATCCCATCATTAGCCACCAAACCCAGATACTAATGCACATGCCAGCAAGATTCTGCTGAAGGGACCCTGATATAGTGGCCTCTTGTGAGGCTATGCCAGTGTCTGGCAAACACAGAAGTGGATGGTCACAATCAGCTATTCTATGAAACACAGGGCCCCCAATGGAGGAGCTAGAGAAAGTACCCAAGGAGCTGTAGGGGGCTGCAACCCTGTAGGTGCAACAACAAAACGAACTAACCAGTACTCCCTGAGCTCCTGTCTAGCTGCATATGAAACAGAAGATGGCCTAATTGGCCATCATTGGGAAGAAAGACCCCTTGGTCTTGTAAACTTTATATGACCCAGCACAGGGGAAGGCCAGGGCCAAGTAGTGGGAGTGGGTGGGTAGGGGAGCAGGGGCAGTGGGGTATAGGGAACTTTTGGGATAGCATTTGAAATATAAATAAAGAGAATAATAAAAATAAAATAAAATAAAATAAAATAAAAAAGTAAAAAAATAAAAAAAAATAAAGTCTCTCACTATTACTCTATAAGTTTCTATATTTGATTTTAGCTGCAGTAGTGTTTCTTTTATGAAAGTCTGAGCCCCTGTGTTTTGGACATATATGTTAAGAATTAAAATTTCATCTTGGTGCTGTTTTCCTTTTTTGAGTAGTGTCATTTTTCCCGTCTGTTTTGATTAGTTTTGGTTTGAAGACTACTTGGTTAGATACTAATATGTCTACAATGGCTTGGTTCATGGGTCTATTTACTTGGAATATTGTTTTCTAACCATGTACCCTGAGGTAATGGCTCTCCTTGATATTGAGGTGAAATTATTGGAGACAGCAGAAGAATGGATCCTGGTTTTGCACCTATTCTGTCAGTCTGTCTTTTTATTGAGGAATTAAGTCCATTGACAATGATAGATATCCACCAATAATGGTTAAATCCTGTGTCTTTTTGTTGTTGTTGTCATTAGTGGTGGTAGTGGTAATGTCTCTCCCTCTCCCTCTCCCTCTCCCTCTCCCTCCCTCTCCCTCTCCCTCTCTGTCTCCATCTCCCCCTCCCTCTCCATGTCCCATTCCCCTCCCCATCTCTGTCTCTCTCTGTGTGTCTGTCTCTCTCTTTCTCTGTCTGTCTCTCTCTCTGTCTCTTTCTCGCCTCATTCTGTGTGTTTGTGTGTGTGTTTGTTTGTTTGTTTGTATCCCTTATTTTGGTTTAGCATATATGAGCTTATGTATTTCCCTTGTGACTTTGATTAAACATGGACGACTATACAAGACTTTAGCTTCACATTATCTTATAATTTTAAGAATACTATATAAAATAATGCAATTGGAAAACAATGGAAGGAGAGAAATCCATCGAGGAGCAAAACAAAATGGAAGAATATTGGCAGATATAATATTACTGAAAATTGAATAGCTGTGGAAATAAGTGACATGAGATAAAAGATGGAAACAATGTAAGTACTGTGTCCAGGGTCTAAAAAGGACTCAGAAATTACAATCACCACTTAACCCTAAAATTTTTTATGGGAATATTTAGATATAAAAAAAACACATAAAAGAATCTAGGACAACAACTGCTGATCATTGTAAAATAGAAGAAACTGAAACAAAAGAGATTTTTGGATGTGAGTGATATTGAATGTCACAGTAAAGAGAATGTTATAGACACTATCTGAGAACTTATATTTTGAATGATAAAATTACCTTGGGCATATTTTTCTTTCAATTTTTAGAGTATACTTAATTGAGATTAATTTCTTAAGAAAGTGATTATTGGCTGCAATTTCATTACAGATGATTTGCAGTTCAGAGAAAGATAACACAGATATGGTGATTAAAACTATTTTTTTAACTCTTAAGAGGCTGAGTCAAAACAGCAGGGACCAGAGGCCTATAGAAAACTACCAACAGTTACCAATTATTTCTTAACTAGGGCTGAAACTCTATGCCATAGGAACTGTGAATAAGAACTCCTGGAAAGAAAGTGTGTCTTCAGAGATTGATTAAGAAGAAATAATAAGAATTGATTAATAAGAGCTAGAAAACTATGGGGATGTTAGAATGTTGCAAGTCCAGTTGCTAGTTCCAACCCTTCAGAACAGCAGTCGCTTACCTCTGTGGTGACTGAACTAACAGAATTTTGACTAATAGATTCTACAAAAAAAAGTAACTTTTAATTTAGCAGTCCACAAGCTTCCACCATCCAAAGACTAAGAATGTCATCATAAAGAATTTTTGGTCTATAGAGAAGCTTTTCCCATTTTTCTTTTTCCACCTTTTTGATGCAACAATTAAAGCATTTTAAACTTGCCTTGTTTTATGACATTCTTTGTTTTTTAAAGGTCATGAAACTGCTTCTACATTGGAACAAGGAATTTAGGGTAAACCAAATCTGTGTCCTCAGGCCATGCTCATTCAAAATGGCTCCATAATAAATATCTCCTATTCCCTTAAAGAAATAAATGCACAAGTATACAAACAAATGAATGATTGCATGAATGAATAAATAAATGCAACAGATCCTCTAGACCATCACTTTCTAATATCCTTTCCTCACTTGTCACTGCATCTCAGCTATCAGACCAAGTAGATGCCCCTGCTGAACCTCAGGCCACATCATCACAAGCCTCAGGAAAAACGGGTTTTCCTAGACCACTGGATTCCAACCTTTGTGTCATAACCCCTTTGGGAATTGAATGACATTTTTTCAAGTAATGCATGTTAGATATCCTCCATAACCAATATTTTACCTTATGATTCATAAGAGTAGCAAAATTTCAGTTATGAAGTAGAAATGAAAATAATTTTATGGTTGGGAGTCACAGCAAGATGAGAAACTTTATTAAAGGGTTACAACATTGGGAAGATGGAAAACCACTGTAATAGATTCCTTTCCTCCTTCTTGTCCCTAGTGCTGAAAAGATCAGAAGCTACAACCTCCATTCCCCCATGCCCACCTCTGCTGTGGGTCCTAAGAATCACCCCCATCTGAGTTTCCTGCCCCCACTCAATACTACTCTGGGCCTCCAATACCAGATGGCTTTCTCTGTTAAAACACAAATCAAACAAACCAGTAAAACAAATAGAATCTAACCATTACAATTCTCTGAAAATTGACCAAGGTAACAGAAAACAAGGAAGAGAACACACACACCTAACAAAGACAAACCTAGAAATCAGTGCCTATAGCCATAATCACCGAAAAAAAAAAATCAGATGCCTAGACACCAGCATATGAGCAAAATCAGTAATAGCTAGGACAATATGTTTTCATTAGAGCTCAGTTATCTTACTAGAGGAGACTGAATCTTCCAACATAGCTGAAGCACAAGAAAAATAGAAAAATCAACTACAACTCTTTCCTTAAAGAGGAAATGAATAAATTCCATAAAAATCAAAGAAATACAAACAGTTGGTGGAAAGGAATAAATGCCTTAAAGAAAACAACAAAAAAAAATATAGATGAAGGAAATGAATAAAACTATTCAAACTATTCATGGAAATAGAAGGTTAAGTCAAAGTGGATTAAGGACCTCAACTTACTAGTGAATATATAGCATTCATGTCCTTTGGGATCTGAGTTATCTCACTCAGGAAAATATATTTTAGTTCTATCCATTTGCCTGAAAACTCAGGATATCCTCATTCTCAATAGCTGGATAGTATTGCATTGTGTAAATGACCACATTTTCTCTATCCATTCTTCTGTTGTGGGATATCTGGGTTGTTTCCAGCTTCTGGCTATCATAGATAAGGCCTCTATGAATACAGTGGAGCAAGTTCTCCTGAGGTAAGGTGGGGCATCTTTTGGGTATATGACCAAGAGTGGTATACGTGGGTCTACAGGTAGATCTATTTCTTTTTTTTAATTAGATATTTTCTTCATTTACATTTCAAATGCTATCCCTAAAGTCACCTATACCCTCCCCCACCCTGCTCCCCAACCCAACCACTCCTGCTTCCTGGCCCTGGCATTCCTCTGTACTGGGGCATATATTCATTGCAAGATCAAGGGCTTCTCTTCCCAATGATGGCTGACTAGGCCATCTTCTGCTACACATGCAGCCAGAGACACAAGCTCTGGAGGTACTGGTTGGTTCATATTGTTGTTCCTCCTATAGGGTTGTAGACCCTTTCAGCTCCTTGGGTACTTTCTCTAGTTCCTCCATTGGGGGTCCTGTATTCCATCCAATAGATGACTCTGAGCATTCATTTCTGATCTATTTCTAATATTCTGAGGAACCTCCAGTTTGGTTTCTAAACTGGTTGTACCAGTATTCAATCCCACCAGCAATGGAGAACTGCCAAAATGTACTGTACCTGAGTTTTTTATTTTAGCCATTCTGACTGGTATAAGGTAGAATCTCTAAGGACATTTTGATTTGCATTTCTCTGATGACTAAGGACATTAGCCAAAAAAGTACAGCATACACAGGATATAATCCAAAGAATTCAAGAAGGTTAATAAGCCAAAGAACCCAAGTAAGGATGCCTCATTCCCACTTGGAAAGGAGAAGAAAGGAATCATGGGAGGCAGAGGGAGGAAGGGGCCTGTGTGGGATTTTTTTATTTTATTAAAAGCAGATATTCATATTTATTATTTTAAAGAATTATTGTAAATTCCTTAAATCTTTAAAATTTTGAAATCTTTGGCTTTATCATCTGTTTTAATATTTCTTTTGTTTTGCTTAAAAAACCAAGAAAAACTCCTTTATGCCTTTACAGGGAGCAAAGTCTGGGTTTTATGATCACAATTCTTAGTATGAATATACTATGCCTTGTTTAGTCATTTATTTCATTTTAGAAGGCACAAAATTATTCAGCTATAGAATATTTTCATATAAATATTAATGCAAATAGAATTTCTTTATCTTTGATTATATGTACACAATTTCGGAGTGGACCACTTAGCACTGGATAACAAGATATAGAGCTCATCCCTAGAGAAGACTAATTTCTCCATGCTCAAAGTTAGAAACCAAGGGTAACTTTTCAGGATTTCTGATGTATCAGTTCATCATTGTTCATTCAGGTTTGGTTTCTGTCTATCCTCATGTATACCAATATCTGCATATACCTAAACCCATTAAATAAAAATGATATAATATTTGCATATATACTATGAACTTTGTCCTGTGCTACTCTAAGCCAATCTGGTTTACTAGTAAGTCCTAATAAAATGTAAATCTGAAGACTTATTTTCTTATTTAGGAAATAATAGGTAGAAAGCAATGAGGTCTTTACAACTCAATAGAGTGACTAACTATACAACACACATCAGTACTGAGGAGTAATTCATACTCAGTCAATGAGAGGGAGAGATACCAAAGTTTCTATGAGAAGGTGAGAGGGTACAGAACACACTAATATGCCACTTCAGATGCATTGATTCAGCCTATTATTTGGCATGCCACAAAAAATCTAATTTTTCTTTTAGGAAAAAAATTCTCAATGTTTTTGTTAAGTGATTGGTGTATTCTATAAATATAGTAATCACACATATAGAGGAAATAATCTACATGGAATTATTCTAAAATCTTACTGTAGTAATTGATGTCTCAGCTATCTTAGCTAGACATGAGGAACTTAAAATCACCACAGATTACTATTATTTATTCCAAACACATATGTGTATGAAGGACTTTAAAACTCTCTTATAGTCATCTAGAAATAATGTAACACAAAGAACCATTGATTCTCCTTGCTAGGTGAAATTGCAAAAATTTCTTCATAAAGACCTCTTTTCTGCATGTCAAAAAATAAAAATAAAAATAAAGAAAGAAATTATATGGATAGACCCCTACTAGAAATATAAATATGACTGGATAACTGGAGAAGTATTTGTGTATTGGGCATTCCTTGGAGAAGAAGGCATGATCAGAACACAATTCTTTTCTCAGTAAGTATTTACCTCTTACCAACAGCAGAAAGATTCTATTATGCGGCTTTTCAAAGATAAGGGGACCACGAAGACATTAATAAAATACATGCAGTTTAGTGTTGCATAAAGGAGGAAGTAATGTAGAATTATTTCTCAAAACAAAATAATGCATGCCTCAGGCCTTTCTCTTCAGTAGAAAAAGGGAAATATTTTTGAAAATGTGAGTGATAGTTCACCATTAAGTAGAGCTAGTAGACTACAATGAACACAGTATTTATATAAAAATAAATACAACTTAAGTAAATGAAAATTTGAATATAGTCTATCACTGTTGGACATGTTTTAAATTGGTTTAATAATGGTTTTATTGACCAGAATTCTTCCCTTGCACCCCATACTTTGTCCATATTTTTGGTACAGCATGATTTGTAAAGCTTTTGTCTTGGCCTCAGTACAGTAAGTTCATCTTCCTAATATTACTCTGCTTCAGGGATGAGTCCCCTTATTGTTTTCCAATATAAAGGCATCATCCCAGAGACATATTTATTCAGGCAACACTGAATGGGCCCAGTAGATTGTATTTATGTGTTGATTCATTTTTAGGTATATGTTACAATAATGGTTAAAGGAGAAGAGACCTGGAATTTCAGAGAGAGCTAGAGGCACATGGAAAGAGTAGAATGAAGATGAATGAGGGGGAAATATTATAATTGTATCTTCATTCAAATGAATTTTTTTTGGAAATAAACAAATAAAATAGGAATACCAAGCTATTCTTCCAGGGCCTACTTCTGACTCTGATAAATGTTAGCCTAAAATGGGTAGACAGAAGATCAAATATATTTTCTGTGGCAATCACCTGCTGGCCAGATAAAACTTGGTTAGAATAAATACTGACTTCTGCAGATGCAATGAATTCCAGGGTGATGTTTAATTGGCTCAATTGTCCTTGCTTTACATATATTGAGATTTGATAATATATTAACATATGTGGAAATATGAGGTAAATGTTATCCTTTAAGTAGAATTTGAAACTATATTCTGTCTGATTAAAGAGAAATTGATGTGAATAACATTGTATGTCCTTTTCTTTAAAACATTTTTAAAAACATAGGTAGAGGATCAAATGAATATAACTGTCAATAAGGGCTCCTTATGTTCATACTGTGATTTTGGATATAAGAAAAAAACAATGTGACCAAGACTGGTTCATATGAATCAATAAGAGGAAAATGTACGAAAGAAGAATTAAAGAAAATGCTATATAATCCAGGTCTAGCGTATACCATGTCTTGGTTGCTTTTCTTGATTTTATGACAGAAAATTCTAACAAAAGCTTTTCTTGAAGTTGGAGGTACAACCAACATGAGGAGAAAGTTAAGGCAGCAGAAGCTCAAAACAGATGGTCACATAATATTCACAAGCAGGATGTAGAGATCAGTGAATGAATGCATGCTAGTACGCATCTTGCTTTCCTCCATTTCCTATGTGCTAGTATCCAATTGTGATTACCCCAACATACTCAAGTGGGGTCTTCTTACACCAATGGACACAATTAACCTATACAGCACAGGTATGCCTTGATAGCCATCTTTTATATGGTTTCAGATTCTGTCAAGTTTGGCCTCAATAACCATTACAAAGAAGGACTAGATAACAAGACATATCTTAAAGGCAAAAAAGATTTAGCAAGTATATTCTGGATATTAGAAGAGAAAATTCAAAATAGAAACAAAAATCAATAGAACTTTAAATATGTAAACTATTATAAATATTCACTGTATGTATATGTATAAGTTATGAAAAGCTGTCCAGCTATACAAAGTAAATGACAAAAATCAATTTACAAAAGCAATTTGTTCTGATTTCCTGTCCATGAAAACATATTTGTATACAACACACACAAACACAAACACACACAATTAATTATTCAAACATTAATCAGTTGTGTTATAATAAAATAAGAATTTTGTATATTGTTTAACATGTGCAATCATCAACTGTGCAAAACCAAGATATGAATATTGAAGATTATCAACTATTATCAGTAGTTTTTCGTTACTATTGAATACAAGGATTTGTTTTGCTTTGTTTCATTTGTTTTGGTAGGAGGGTCCTAAGCATATAGTAGGGAAGTTTTTGGTAACATTTCTACAGAAGTTTCTATTGGAAAAGTTATTTCTTTATTCAGTCTTTGCAATGTCTTTTAAAGGACATTTATCATTTTAAATATTGCTCTCTGAGAAATCGTTCAAGCACAATTGCTGCTGTCTATTTCTGCTTAAAACGTTAAAAGCTTCTTTTTACTAACAAATAAAAACAGAAAGTTCTAATAAATGTCACTCATTACCTGACTCCAACTTGTTCTTTTCAATGCTGTCTTTCACCTGTAGGTCTTACAAACAGAATTACTGGCTCTTGTGTGTGATCTTCAAAACTGAAACAAATAATAATTTTGAGAACAAAAGGCAAAGACTTTTTCAAATGCAACAACTGAATAACCTAAATGTTAGGCACTGTTCTTACCTTTCAGGTGGGGGTCTTAAATGTCAGAAGGCAATTAATTTACTGTGATTGTGAGGTCTTTCATCCAGTCTAGGTTCAATTTGTTTATTTTTTTATATATAAAAAATATTTTTAGTGACAGGATGGCTCAGTTTTTGTTGCATAAGTATGAGGACCTGCATTCAGTTCTCCAGCATCAAATTAAAAGCACAAGTCTTTAACTTCAGAGTTAGAAATGGACTCAAGGCCAATAAGAGGATTTTGCCAGTCAGTCTGATTGAACTAAAAGAATCTGGAGATTCAATAAGCTATCTCTGTCCCAAAAAATAATGTAGGATCCCGTTCATGGGTACCAACCACCTTGGCACACCAAGTTCCCCAGGACTAAGGACTAAGTACATACTTTTACACTGAGGCCAGATAAGGAAGCCCAACAAGGGGAAAGAGATACAAAGGCAATGGGGGCAGAGGGATTGTGAGGGTGTAACTGGGAAGAGAGGAAGGAGGGTAACTAAAATCAGGATGTAAAGTGAATAAACAAATTCATAATTGAAAGAAAAAAAGGAAGATGACATGTGAAAGCTATGGGATGTTATGATAGAATAATAAAAATTCTACAGCTTGGCCATAATGGTAGCTGTACAAATCAGTGGTTGTTAAAGTTCACTTCACTGGACACATTACAGGGATGATTTCTTTTGGTATGAAATCCATTCCTCAAAGAAACTTGAAAAAAAAAAAAAACAACAAAATAATATGGATAGAGGGAACAAGCAACCAAACAACTAATGTTGATTTCTGGTCTACATACAGTTATGCATGTGCATATCTACAAATATAAACATGTTCATTAATATAACACACAAATACATACACGCACATACACACACCACAAAATAAGTTGAAAACTTCCTATAAAGGGGATTCTTTTATCGTTTATTAAATGCTACTTTTGTATCATGTGTCTCATACTATAGTTTGCTTATTATTATTTTTTCCTACTTATAAGGAAATGTAACTGATTATCTTATTGTATACATCTTCAAAACCATGGTTCCAAGAAATTAACAGAAAAGAATATCAGCTCCAGTAACTGAAGAAAAGGCTAAACCGGGAGTCTGTGATTTGGCAGAGGGGAAGGTCTCTGCTTTATTATGGGTGAAATCCTGAGGTGTCACCATCTAAAATGTATTATTAAAAAAGTAGAGAGTGATGTAATTATATTTACTTAAGCTATACAATGGTTTAAAAATGAAATAGGCCTCCACTGATTTAATGAATGCATAAATGATACATATTAAGGTTAAGTCTATTAAAGACAACACTTCAGTTTTTCAGATATTGCCTGTTGCCACTTATCAATGCTTTGAGAATCAATTACCAGAAATTTTTCAAGTAAACCATACTTGCTTTACATTCACAGGTGACTTATCTGATGAAGACTACAGAATGACATTAATTATGCACAGGAGCACTGAAGTATATTTCATTCTAGGCTCTATCAAAAGCAAGTCACTGTGAAATGAGCAGAATGATTTAACAACACACAATGCATAAAAGGCCCTCTACACCTTAAAGGTCTTCAGGACAGACTCTTAATTTGATTTCAGTTTTGTTGTGTTATCTTCATTTAATGGTCTTTAGTTCTCCTTATTATAAATGTAATTTTTAAGGGTCAAATTAATTTAATTTCACTTTGGCTTTGGAATGCCTAAATGCAAGCTTGTGGAAACCACTAGCTTAAAACATGTGCACTGCAAAAATTTCTGCCAAGGCAATCTAAGTCACCAGGACAATTTTTCTAAGGAGAGTTAACAAAGGAGAGTTCACCACAGCTAGATTGGGATAGAAAATTATAGATATTCAAGCCAATATCAACACTCAAAATCATATTGCATCCCTTCCTCCATCACTAAAATGTTTTTCTCATCCTTTCCTAATTCACAATATCATATTTGCTCAATGAAACACAAATTTACTTTGTGTTGAGATACCTTTCCTTTTTGACTTTTGTCAAACTTTTATTTCTCTAAGCCACTTGCTTAAAATGAAGCATCTCTTTAGATGGCTCTAATAGTCTTTTGAACACTTTGGTCATTTTATCATTGCAAGTGTTTGTGACATCTTGGTGGGCAGGAAACATTCACTTCAGTGGTTTTTGATCCATCTTCCAAATATTACATTATATTTATTCTTAATTTGTTTACCTTCATGTAAATATACTGTAACCACATCATTTTGCTATCCCCATCTCCTCTCCAGTTCATTCCATCCACATGTTCCTTTTTAAATTCATGACATTTCTTTAATTACTATTAATAATTGTATTATAATTTTAAAAAGTACTCCTTCATTACTCATAATCTTCACTAACACAGAAAATTTAATAAAACAAAGTTGTTTACAGAAAAAAATGTCTAGGAGACTAAGATCCAATAAGTACCTCCATAATATTCATTTTAACTGTGGAGGCCATAGTAACTACCTAAATGACCTTGGGGTTATGCACCTTTGCATTACATCACAGCTCAGTTGTTTCTTTGTATTAATTCTGTGATATTTGACACTTTTGTATCTCTTATTTGTCTCTTCTGTGTTATGTGAATGATAAAAAAACATGTTTGTATAAAGATTGTTGAGTCATTCTTTATATAGTCTAAATACTATTACATCTTTCAGATGTATATCTGTAAAAGATTTTGTTTTTTCACTCTGTACTCTGTAGGCTGCTTCTTTACTAGGGTGATGCTACTCATGAATGTACAAAAAGACTTTACCTTTATGCAGTCTTCTTTCTTAATTATGTCTTAATGCTTGTGCTACAGAGTCTTGTTTAGAATGTTCTTCCCTATGCGAATGAGTTCAAGCACATTTTGTATTTTATCCTTTATCAGATCCAGAGTGTCAGGCTTTATGTTGAGTCCTTGATCCTTTTGGAGGTTTGTTTATCCTAGCATTATTACTGCTGTGATGAAACAGCAATGCTAAAATGAGGTCGTGGAAGAAAAATGTTATTTGGCTTTCATATCTTGGGTCATGACCCATCTAGGGAAGCAAAGCACAGACACAAACAATGTGGAAGCTGATGCAGAGATCAAGGAAGAGAGCTGCTTAGTTGGTATATCATATGGTTGAGTAATCCTGCTTTCCTACCTCAAATTTGATAATGATTGTTCCACCTACAATGGTAAGACAGCCCCTCCTGTATCCATCACAAAATACTTTTCTCAGGGTATAGAAAGCACATTTTATTTTATTATTTTTATTACATATTTACTTCTTGTAATGATTTTTAAATTTACTCATACATTGATAATATTTTTCTGCTCCTCCAAGTCACTCCAGATCATTTTCCACTCCCCACTCACCAGTTTTAATTTCTTTCTAGAAATTAATCATCTCATTTATAACAAAAACCCCTCAGAACCAAGTCACCCCCACATAAACCCTGCCAAACTATAAGAAAAACTTAAACAATAAAATAACAAATACACAAACAAAAGCAAAAACAAACAAGTAAACAAAACCTGTGAACACCATATATTAATCTGCTCCTCCTGAACACAGGGCCTGTCTGTGAGTGGTAGAGATAACCAGTGTCATTCTACTAGAAAAAATAGATATTCTCTCTTCCAGAAGGTATAAATGACTATTCAGTTGTTAACCTTTACCCTAGTGGTTAGGTTTTCATTCATTCATTCATTCATTCATTCATCCATTTATTCACTCACTCATTTTTTTAAAAATATAGTAAGATAAAACAAAAACTATCCCATTGAAGCTGTGCAAAGTAAATTAACAGAAAGAAGGAGACCAAAAGAAGGCAGAAAAATCAGAGGCCCACTCACTATTACACTCCAGAATCCTGTAAAAACACTGCACTGGGAACCATACTATATACTGAGGAGCCCTGATGTGCACCCGTGCAGATCCTATGCTTGTTGCTTCAGTCTCTCTGAGAAACTGAACTTTACTCATATTGATTTAGAGGGCCTCTTCTTAATGGTTGTCCTCCATCTCCACAGGTTTTTACTTTCTGCCTCCTCTTCTGTAGGATTCCCTGAACTATGAGGAGATGGAGAAGCTATGATGGTGAAATCCTATTTATAACCATGTTTCAAGGTCTTTCTTGCTATTTGTATAATGTCTGGTTGTGGGTCTTAGAATTTATTCCTATCTGCTACAGGAAGAAGCTTTTCTCATGATGGGTCAGTAAGGCACTGATATGAGTATAGCAGATTATCATTAGGAATCATTTATACGTATTACATTTTAGGCATGTGTTATTTGGTTTACTTTAGGACTCTGGGCTATCTGGTCTATAATCAATCAGGCAGTGTATGGTTTCCAAATGTCCTACAATCTTACCTGCATTTTCTTTGAATTGGTTATTTTATTTACATTTCAAATGTTATCATCCTTCCCAATTTTCCCTCCATGAGCTCCCATCCTCTCTTCCCTCCCCCTGCCTCTACGAGGGTGCTCCTCCATCTGCCCACTGACTCCTGCCTCAGCAACCTAGTGTTACCCTATCCTGTTTACCTGAATTTTCTTAATCAAGATTTCAGTAATTTTGAAAACTCTAGCCAGGCGTGGTGGCGCACTCCTTTAATCCCAGCACTTGGGAAGCAGAGGCAGGCGGATTTCTGAGATCGAAGCCAGCCTGGTCTACAAAATGAGTTCCAGGACAGCCAGGGCTATACAGAGAAACCCTGTCTCGAGAAACAAAAAAAAAAAAAAAAGTCTCAAACCCAGGTCACTGGACTTGGTTGAGCCATCTTAAAAAAAAAAAAGAAAGAAAAGAAAAGAAAAAGAAAAAGAAAAAGAAAAAGAAAAAGAAAAAGAAAAAGAAAAAGAAAACTCTAGCTTGTGTAAAGTTGACACAAAACTCTAGGTGGACAGGGATCTACTTTTGTTCTTCTACCTATAGCTACTCAGTTTTACCAGATCCATTTGTTGAACATGTCTGTATTTCAGTCTGAACATTGGTTTCTATGAAAAATCAGATGGTTATAGGATTGTATGGGTCCTCAATTCTATTTCATTGATCAGTATGTATGTATGCCAGTACAGCACTGGTTTTATTACTATAGATTTAAAATACAAATTTATAAATCCAGCATTTTGATATTCAAGATTATTTTGGCTATACTGGAGGCTTTTCAGTTTCTATAAGAAATTTGAGGTTACTTTCTACATATCTGTGGAGAATTACATTTGAATTTTAATGGACATTGCATTGAATATATAGTTCACTTTGTTGGTAGAAGGGACATTTTACTGAATAATTTCAGGAACATTGGTAGTATTTCATTTTAGAAAGTCCAGTATACTTCTATGCTGGGTGCATCTAGCCTTGAGATTTTCTTTTTTGAGAAATTTTAATGTACTACAATTTTTTTAAAATTATTTTATTAAATATTTTCTTTATTTATATTTCAAATGCTATCCTGAATGTCCCCTATACCCTCCCCCCACCCTGCTCTCCTACCCACTCACTCCCACTTGTTGGCCCTGGCGTTCCCCTCTATGGGGCATATAAAGTTTGCAAGACCTAGGGGCCACTCTTCCCAATGATGGCTGACTAGGCCATCTTATGCTACATATTCAGCTAGAGACACGAGCTCAGGGAGTACTGGTTAGTTCATATTGTTGTTCCACCTATAGAATTGCAGACCCCTTCAGTTCCCTGGGTACTTTCTCTAGCTCCTCCATTGGGGGCCCTCTGTTCCATCTAACAGCTGACTGTGTACGTCCACTTTTGTGTTAATTTACTACTATTATCTCATTGTATGTTGGACATATGAGTGTAGATGTTTTAGAATGAACAAAGAACTGAAAGGACTAAACAAGAATATCAAACAACTCAATAAAAAGTGGGGTATGGTAATAAACAGAGCATTCTCAAAAGATGAAATACAAATGAATAAACATTATAAGAAAACTTAGCATCATTAGTTGTCATAGAAATTCAAATTAAAACCAGTTTGCAATTTTCTATTTCTTTGGTTACAGTGGTTGTGATTTCTGAAACATGAGGACAAAGGCCAGAGTGGATCTGAGAAAGGGAAAGATCTATTCACTACAAGTAAGACCGCATACTGGGAAAACCACAATAGAAATCATTGTGAAGTTTCCTCACAAAGCTAGACATAGGTCTACAAAATCACCTGCTATACTACTCTTGGATATATTCCCAAAGCACTCTATATCCTATGACAGATGCCTGCCTATCCATGTTTATTTGTACTCTATTCAGAGAACTAAATAGACATCAACTGATGAATGGATTAGCAAATGTTGTACATGTATACAATGGACTAAAAGCTGCTGAAATGAAATTATTAAATTTAAAGGGAAATGGATGAAGCTGGGAACAATCTTTCTGGCTGAGGTAATTCAGACCTCCCAAAGATTAATGTTACATGTTTTCTTCTCTTATTTATTGTTGTTGCCATAGAATCTTTAGCTATTTAGGTTTCATTTGAAATACCCATTAAGAATAAGATAATTAGGAAGGGAATTTGAAGGAGGAAGATTTCAATGGTGAGGGAGTACAATAAACTACCATAAACGGATGATAATGGGGAATAATGAAACATGAAGGGCTAAATGGCTTGGGGAATAGCAGGGTAGAGTAGAAGAATGAATGCAGTAAGAAATTATAAATACTAAATTCCTTTTGTAAAAGTTATTTAAAAGTCTCCAATTAGTATATAAGGTTGTTCACATATATATAATATACATAAATATATTGTATATTTAATATATAATATATGCAAATATAAATATAATAAAATTTTAACTAATATTATAGACCATTAACAAGTAAAAGTCTCTCTGTATAGCCCTGGCTATCCTGGAACTCACTTTGTAGACCAGGCTGGCCTCAAACTCAGAAATCTGCCTGCCTCTGCCTCCTGAGTGCTGGGATTAAAGGCGTGTACCACTGCCCGGCTAAAAGTAAAAGTCTCAATGTCAGGAGTTTACTCTTTTGACGTTCTAGATAAGTGAGGTTGCATAGACTCCCAAACATTTCAACCTATGGACAATGCTCTTTGTTGCTTGCACATCCCAGAACACGACAGTAAGTCTATGGCTAAAGATACTATTTGCATTATAGAACATAGAAAAATAAAGCTGGAACTGACCTAGAATCTTTATCCATACTGGCTAGCTTTCATAGTACACCAAAGTGCTGGTAATGATACAAAAGGATACAAGTAATCATCAGTTTTACTCATTGACATATCAATTTACTCAAGACAGACAATTGATGAAATAGTGGTATGAACATTTTGTGAAGGCTACCCATTTTTCTTATTGGATTTGAGTCACAGTCCATAAAATGAAACCTATGCAGGACATCATCACTGGGTACCAAGAACCTGTCTGTAAATTGCTCATAGACCCTAAATTATAACTTATCACTAATATTCTGATAAATTAATACAGTATTAAAATGGTTGTTAATTATCACTATAGCAATAGATTACTACACCTCTTCAAAGATGATTCTTTTTTTTAAAATATAAACCTTTTTATTGTATTTTCCACAATCTTATTTATTTATTTATTTATTTATTTATTTATTTATTTATTTATTTAATACTCATTCATTTTATATCATGCTCACTGAACCCTGCTGGTCATACCTTACCCAGCCCTTCCTGCCCCCCCTTACCCTTCTGCTCTGAGCAGATGACCACCCTCCATCCTCTCACCTTGGTATATCAAGTTTGGAAAACTAGGCAATTCCTCTCCCACTGTGTCCAGACATGGCATCTCAGTTAGAAGAACACATGCCACATACAAACAAAAGCTCTTGGGATAGCTTCTGTTCCAGTTGTTTAGGATCCACATGAAGACAGAGCTGCACATCTGCAACATATGCGTGGGGAGGTCCAGGTCAAGCCTATGTATGTTCTTTGGTTGGTGGTTCAGTTACAGAAGGTTCTTTTGGCAGTAGATGTGGCTTAACACATAGACCCCAAATTGATCAAGAATATAAAATTGAGGACTCATTTGCCTTACTGTAACATTTATACACAGATATGGGGGATGAATACTAAATACATTTTCTGGGTACAATACACCATTCCTAAGTATGGGCTCACAGCAGTTGTGACTACATGTACAACATCTGTGAAAGTTCATGCTAGACAAAAATCACAGCATGCAAGAGGGTGGTACACATGCCATTTCACCCCTAGCTAAGGAGATATTAAAAATTTATAGCTGCTAGGTATGGAAGAGTCAGTTTTCTTTAATGTATGTTGCTGGTAGGTCAACCACACTCTGGCAGAGTACACATCCACAAATATATTGGCAGCATAAATTAGTCCTGAGTTCACAGAATTGGGAGGATAAGGTGCTTGGATCTGGAAGGAATTGAGAATGTAGGGAAATAAAATCAAAATACATTGTATTAAATTCTGTAAGAACTAATAAAAATTTAAAATGTCAACAACAAAAGTGAATGAAATTAGAAATTAGGTGCATAGTTTAGCTCTTAAAGTCTACTATCATGCAGTTAATGTGCTACTGATTTTCTCATGTAGAATTAAATTAACAGTGGGATTAGGATTTCAATATATATTTTTCTGACTCTAGAAATTTTTAAAATCAGGCCAACTAGGATACAAATATGGGGCACCTTTCTACGTGCTTTACCATAATTAAATGTGTTAGGAGTTCTCAAATAAATTACTAAGTGTCTCAAATTAACATGTATAATATTCAGTATATTAGTGTGCATAAACAGAATACAGGAAAATATCTGCAGCAGCACAGAAAATATATACTACTCAGTTTTCTCTATTGATCCTATTGTGAAGGAAGAGATGAAGGTGATAAATAATAAAGCCTAATTAACCTGTATAGGCTCTAATACAAGAATCAGGAGAAGGTTGGAGTAATGGCACAAGCCTTTAATCCCAGCACTTGGGAGGCAGAGGCAGGCGGATTTCTGAGTTCAAGGCCAGCCTGATCTACAGAGTGAGTTCCAGGACAGTCAGGACTACACAGAGAAACCCTGTCTTGAAAACAAACAAGCAAACAACAAAACAAAACAAAACAAAACAAAACAAACAAACAAAAAAATAATCAGGAGACAGAGAAGTCAATTTAGAAAGACTGGCTTGGTTAATGGAAGCAAGCCAGACCCTCACACATTGTTCCTTCTACTGCCCCTAATTTCTATGCCCATTTTATCCACTTATTTTCAGATCTTGAAATGCTTTTATTATCTTGGTTTTTGTTTTACTTTACTGATTTTCTGATACTAAAGCACAGGCTAAAGCTGAGCAAAGTGCTACCTCAGCATATCACCACCAAATAGCGATATATATTGACTCTCTGTCAAACATCAAACTTATCTTTTAAATTGCTTTGATGACTTATAAGGCTGTGTTTACTGTAGGCCTAGGTTTATTATATAATGACTAGCACTTGTGGCTTATAATGGACTGAACAGATTTTTGGAATTGTCACTTTATCACTTGCAAAGAAATAAAAACCTGACACCACCTTTGACTTTGGCTGAAGACAAAACACTTTTAACTTACTTGTATTCACATTACAGTACATAATTTAAAAAAACAAAAACAACAAAACAAAACAAGTTAGAGTAGGAATATCATGGGTAAAAATAAAGCAAATGAGTAGGCATATTTTCTATTCTCCCTGATTTCATTACTACAGGATAATGGAGATAGGTGATTAGAATGAATATTTGAAAGTGAAAGCCTTAATAAAAAGACTATATTATAGAGTTAATACTGTCTATAAGAATTCTGGGAATGTGAGTAAACTCTACTCATCTTCATTTGAGTAAAGCCTAACTTTCACTGTCGAATTTGCTATTATGTTAGTTTCTTTGTTAAAGCTAACAAGTATTAATCCAGTTTGAAAATGTGTCTTCCTGCAGTGCTCTATGTACAGTATTCATTCTGCTTGTAGGACACTATCCTAAACTCTGACTATTTAGCAGCTACAATGACTATTTTAAACAAACCAACTTTAAACTTAACCCATTTAATTTTCTTTTAAAGCACATAAAATAGTAACAGCATTGTGTTTTTTAGGTGTAATTTCAATTTCATGTAGTTATATTCTGGGGTAAATGAAAGAATAAATTGTGATTTATCAAAACTTTATTTTCCTATATATAAGTATGTGATCATATATTCAAATATATACATAAACACATACATACATAATGATCTTTTCTTGTGAAATAAGAGGAAAGTTTACTTTTTGGTAACAGGATAGCATTATTTAACTTCTTATTTTAAAGGTATAGTTTAAGAAAAACTCTACATCACATGATTTAATATTATGTGAGAAATATTAAATGAGTACCCAATATTGTGAATTTAATAACTCAGTAACTCCAGAAGTATATCATTTTTGCTGAACAGCATTCTCCAGAGGGAGAGAGAGGAATATTTATAAGTGATAAGAATGAAGATGACAGGCAGTTTTAGATAGACAGTAGATAAGTGTATACCTATACACATACACGTAGATAGCAGTGACTTATTAAGGTCATAAATTTATATGATTCTGGAAGGGGAAAGCTAGAAACCACAAGCCTTGAAATGTTGGATATGTAGTTGTGTCTAGGTTAAAAGCCATAGAAGTAAGAAACCAGATAGTATAGTTCTCATTCTGAGACTGAAGACTTGAAAATCTGACAGCTGCTGGTAAAACACCTTGATTCCAAAGGCCGGAAGAATTTGAGTTTTGATGTCCATAGATAACATGATATTGTCATAGGTCCAGGAAAAGTGTGTTATGATTCATCTTTTCTTTAAATTTTTGTTCTCTCCAAGGCTCTGGGTAACTGGATGATGCTAACATACACTGACAAAATACAGGGCATTAATAGACATGTCCAGAATTACCTATATCATTTATTTAGCTATTCCTTAATTTAGACAAGTTGACACCTAATATTAACCACTGAAAATTCTACTTCTTCGTAAAACATCAGTATTTAAAAAGGACAATATTAGAGATAAAGAATGAAACATTTTTGTCAGTAATCTTACCAGTAAGATAGGATCAAATCTGAAATTATTGCCCAAATTCGAATGTAATAACCAAATATATTTTTCTCATATACTTGTCAGTAATATGAGTGAGAAATAAACTACAGAGTTTAAAGTCTCTTTTCTCACTTTGACTGAAAGACGCGGATTGATTTATTCATAATGGAAACTGCAGCCTCTCACAAAATCTAAGTCTCATAATAAATTTCCCTTCTCTGTAGGATGTACATGCCCCAACATGTGGACAATGTGTTAATTGAAAAGTGCAGAGGAAAGAATTAAAGCAACCCAATCAGTTTAGTCTCAGTAATTAATTCTACCATCTTCAACAATATCTTTAATATCTTTCTGTTATCTTCATTTGTCAAATTAGGCTTCTCAGTCATGCTCACCTACAGAGAGGGTCAAATGAAATTACAAGTATGAAAACATTCTGAAAAACAAGAATTGTCATTTAGAGACAAACATGATACAAGACCTTTGCCATGTACAGAAAACTATTTCACTGTGCTGCAGAGAGTTAATTTCTAAGGAAAGGAGACTGAGGTTCATTCTGTGAAAGCTTGGGCTAACTTGCATAATCATCCTTTTATCCATCAGTGGAGCTCCTTCCAGCAGTGAAAGAACCCTATAAATCTCTCAGTTTCCTTCTTGCTCTACTTGCTGAATCAGTCTTTGTGAAGGCATCCCCTCCAGTGTGTAATATTTTGAAGAAACTTTAAAGAAAACTCTGTGTCCAGAGATTGCTGATTCAGGAGAATGAATGAGGTGACAGAGATGTATTTGGACAAATTCTTTGACAAGAAGGTAGTCTAGCCAACACTATATGAATAAAGAGGCACCTGCTTGGCAAAAGAAAGCACATCACTTACAAATCACATATATGTTTTTTATTTGAAAACATGGCATGTGGAATGAATATATATATATATATATATATATCATTGCACTTTAAAGGGACTATTCTCTGCATTCAAATAGGCCACATTTAATTTATGATATATCATAAACCCTAATCCCTATGCCTCCATACATAATATAATAGATTCTAGAAAATGCACCCTGCAGTGTACTATGCCACAATGCCACTGTATGTGAAAACAAGAAAGAACCCTTTCCATCAGACATAAAATAAATCACAATTTTTCATAAATACGACTGATGACAAATAACTTTCTTTAACTTAAAAAAGTCATTATGTTGCAAGAACTTTATTCAGACTCATAGAGTTTGACTGGCAGACCTTTATATATATTAGTAATTCTTGTTGTGAGTAAAACAGCTTTCCTGAGTCTTTTTCACACTTATTAGCTACTACACTGAGAGAACATATTAAAACATTATGCTGAAAGAATCATCTTTTGACAGGAAAACACAGATATTGGTAATAGGTGTTAGGTTGTGAATGGTGGCATCAGAATGTAATTTGAATGACTTCTTAAAACCAGCTTGTTAAAGGAATTCACTCAAGAAATTATTTGACATAAACTACTAGAATGCTTCTTAGAATCATCTGTATTAATTTTTAAAAGGAAGCCAAACAAAATACAGTCCACTTAGTCATTATTAATGTAACATATTTTCTCTATTAGTATCAAATCTTAACTTTCCTCATAGTAGCTGGTTGGTAAAAATAATGAATTTTTTTATTCTAAAATAAGATTTCTGCAATGTTTGATTTTAGTGATAATTTTTCTTGACACAGAGAAAAATAGACTGACATATACTGGTGTAAGTAAAAGGGAGAAATATTTGAGAATATACTTAAGTAATTTTGCCTAATATATTTTAATACTTATATAAATAACATTTTATTGGGTTGATTCCCATGCAAATTCCAGTATAGAATTTGCTAAAATTAATAGTAAGTTTGCTTGTCCATCATTCAGTTCTATCCTGTAATATGATTTTGTGAATTAACCTAGAGGCATTTTCATCTGTTTTTAGTAATGTTTTTATTCAGATATTAATATATATTTTTATTTCCTGAACTTAATGAAGGAAATAAAGATGTACTTCCAGTTGGAATTACATCACTTGTTTGAAGTGAGACACAATTGAATTCTCTGAAAATTTTTTCCAAAGCCACGTTTAGACAACTGGTATGCACATGGGCTGTTTTATAACATTCTATCTTATGTTTTTTTTTTTTTAAAGATTTATTTATTTATTATATGTAAGTACACTGTAGCTGTCTTCAGACACTCTAGAAGAGGGTGTCAGATCTCGTTATGGGTGGTTGTGAGCCACAATGTGGTTGCTGGGATTTGAACTCCGGACCTTCGGAAGAGCAGTCGGGTGCTCTTACCCACTGAGCCATCTCACCAGCCCCTATCTTATGTTTTTAAGTCACTCTCCTGACTCTTCTTACTCAATGGAATCTTATTCCAGGCCTTGGCAGCAAAGTATTTTTTGCATATATAGCTATTACTTGATTGTATCCTATTTTGACCTTTAGCCTTTTTCTGCTACAATCGTCTATCATAATCTGATAACTTTTAAATAACTGTTTTCCCACCAGCACTACATGATCTATGACTTAACAGATTAGAAATAAAAAGTTTTATTCCCTATTTTAGGGAGGAATGAAGTATCCATGCATTGGTCTTCCTTATTCTTGATTTTCTTGTGTTTTGGAGATTGTATCTTGGATATTCTAGGTTTCTGGGCTAATATCCACTTATCAGTGAGTACATATCAAGTGATTTCTTTTGTGATTGGGTTACCTCACTCAGGATGATGTCCTCCAGATACATCCATTTGCCTAAGAATTTCATAAATTCATTGTTTTTAATAGCTGAGTATTACTTCATTGTGTAAATGTACCACATTTTCTATATCCATTCCTCTTTTGAGAGGCATACTATTGCATATGCAAGAAAGATTTCGCTGACAGGACCCTGATATAGCTGTCTCTTGTGAGGCTATGCAGGGGTCTGGCAAAGAATAGAAGTGGATGCTTATAGTCATCTATTGGATAGAACACAGGGCCCCCAATGGAGGAGCTAGAGAAAGTACCCAAGGAGCTGAAGGGGTCTGTAACCCTATAGGTGGAACAACAATATGAACTAATCAGTACCCCCAGAGCTCGTGTCTCTATCTGCATATGTAGCAGAAGATGGCGTATTCAACCATCATTGGGAAGAGAGGCCCCTTGGTCTTGCAAACTTTATATGCCCCATACAAGGGAACACCAGGGCCAAGAAGTAGGAGTGACTGAGTAGGGGAGCAGGGTGGGGGGACGGTATAGGGGACTTTTGGGCTAGCATTTGAAATGTAAATAAAGAAAATATCAAATAAAATAAATTAAAAAAAAGAAATAAAAAGTTTAAACTAGCACAAGTTTCAGGTAAGTAACAGGTCAATTTGTCAAGGAATAATCCACAAAAAAAACCTAAATCTTAGAATTCAGTATCAAATATAAAAGGTTATACAACTAAAAATGTAAAATCTTCAACAGAAAAGCAAGGTGTGTGTAACAAATGATACAAAAAAGGTATATCTAACAAAGTTTTCTCATGGAAGTTATTATGTTAATGAATAGAGCCTCTAACCTTACCTAGTAAATTAACTTACTTTCTATAGTTAGAAATATCTATTGATTTACTTTAGGATAGAGATAGTATTACAATAAGAATTAACATAATAAATCTTACATATTTGGTAGATTACACATATCTTTTAAACCTAGTTTCATTCTATTTCAAAAATATGATGTTGTCACACTAGCATTCTAAGAAATTTACTTTAAATTTTAATATAAGAGATAACATTTGAAATGTAAATAAAGAAATATCAAATTAAAAAAGAGAGAGATTTCTTTATATATTGTTTTATTTTCAAGTTTAAATTGTGTTCTTGAATTTTATTTTTTCATTTACTTTTCTAACCTGAGACATATGACATAAACTGTAATTTAATATTTCTTTTTTTCTAAATTAAGATCATATCATCTACCCATGTCAAAGAAGCAGGTAGACTAACTACAGACCTTCATCTTTCTCCACCCTCCTGCAAGTTTAATCCCCTATTTGCACCTCTAATTTTTAGTATATCCACATGCTGCAGTCTCTATTCCTCTCAAGCCCCAACTTCAGTTGATTATGTAGTTCTTCTCCTGAACATTTCTATGGGCATATCCCTTTGTCTCTGTTCCCAACTTCAGTAGGCATTCCCTGAGAACTTGCCAGACAAGCCTGTCAGAGAAGCAAATAGGCTAGAGGAACAGGTAGGTGAGCATCAGATTTTGACTTTCTCTAGAAACCTCCACATCCAATGTTCCAGTCTCATTCCAACTTTGTAGCAGACTACCTCCTGTTACTTCTCACTCTCCATTCTCATCGCCAGGGGCCTAAGCAAATCCTTGTGGAATACTGTGATTTCCTCCCTCCCTCCTGAGAACCACTTCAACACGATCCTTCTAGCCAATTCCCATTCCTAAATATCAGCTCCCAATACCGAGAAACCCATTCTACATGGCATTCTAAACTATCACACCTAGCAGGATTTCAGAAGCATTTTCTACCAGGTCACCCCGAACCAACACACACTCCCAAGGTCTAGAGAAGGTAACAGAAGTGAGAAACAATATCTACCTAGAGACAAGACCACATCCTAGTACCTAGAATTACAACCATTCCAATCTCAGATGCCTTGGCACAAGGATAAAAACAATCAATGGCAGACAGGGCAATATATTTCCACTAGAACCAAGCAATCCTACCACAGTATCCCTGAAAAACACAATATAGCTGAAGCACAAGAAAAGGATCTTAAAACAGGTTGTTATATAAAGCATCCTAAAGAAGAAATGAATATATCTATTAAAGAAATCTATAAAAACACAAACAATGGATGGAAATAAATAAAACAGTACCAGACTAGAAATTTGTAATGGAATCAATAAAGAAAATGCAAACTAAGAGAAATCTGGAAAGAAATACGTATCCTCTCTCAAAGGAACCTCTTGAAGCAAAGCTCAAGTGGAATACAAGAAATGAAAGAAAGAAAAATCAAGCAATGAAGACAAGAAAGAAGAAGATACCTCAATCAATTTAAATTTAAAGATATCCAGGCAAAAACATGCAGTAAATATGGGATATTGTGAAAAGGTAAAATATATGAATAATAGTAAAAGAGGAAGGATAAGAATCTCAGGTCAAAGGCACAGAAAATATTTAAAAAAAAAATCATAGAAGAAAATTTTCATAAAATAGGAGTTACCTATCAAGGAAGAAGAAACATAAATCACAGCAAGTAGACTGGACCAGAAAAAATATGTCGCTTAGCAAAATGTCAAAGCACTACCATAAAGAACAAATAAAATATATTAAAATCTACAGAGGAATTTAATTAATAACATATAAAGGCACACATACTGTAGCAACATGACATCAAAATAGAGTTGTTCAAAGCTAGAATGACTTGGGCAGATGTTCTACAAACTCTAAGAGACCACAGAGGCCACTACTATAAACATCATATTTTTCATCACAATAGATTGAGAAAATAAAGAATGATAAAAGCACATTTAAGCAGTATTTATCTACAGATCCAAATGTACAGGTGTTGTTAGAAGGAAAACTTCAACCTGATGAGGTTAACCACACATAAGAAAACAAGATAAATAAGTTGTACCAGGTCAGAAAATCAAAAGGGGCAGAAAATCAAGAAAGAAATCAAGAAGAAGGAAGACCAACGAGTCAATACTTGTTCCTTCCTAGAATGGGGAAGAAAATACCCATGGAAGGAGTTACAGAGACAAAGTTTGGAGCTAAGATGGAAGGAAAGACCATCCAGAGACTGCCCCACCCTTGTATCCATCCCATATACAACCACGAAACCCACAGACACTATTGCATTTGCCAGGAAGATTTTGCTGACAGGACCCTGATATAGTGACCTCTTGTGAGGTTATGGCAGTGCCTGGCAAATACAGAAGTGGATGCTCACAGTCATCTATTGGATGGAACACAGGGCCCCTAATGAAGAAGCTAGAGAAAGTACCCAAGGAGCTAAAGGGGTCTGTAACCCTATAGGAGGATCAATAATATCAATTAACCAGTATCCCCCAGAACTCTGTATCTAGTTGCATATGTGGCAGAGGATGGCCTAGTTGGCCATCAATGGGAGGAGAAGCCTTTGGTCTTGTGAAGATCTTGTGTCCCAGTACAGGGGAATGCCAGGGCCAGGAAGCAGGAGTGGGTGGGTTGGGGAGCAGGTTGGCAGAGGGTATAGGGAACTTTCGGGATAGCATTTGAAATGTAAATGAAGAAAATAACTAATAAAAAATAGAAAAAAGAAATTAAAAACATCTTAGAACTGAAAGAAATTGAAATCACAATATACTCAAACTTGTACTGAAATACAATCAGGATGCTTATAAGAAACAAGGTAATTGCACCAAGTGCCTACATAATGAAATGGGAGAGATCTCATACTAGTAACTTACCAGCTCTAGGAAAAAGAAAAAAGAAATCATATTCCAAAAATGTAAATGTCTAGAAACAATGAAACTCAGGAAAGAAATCAATAAAATTGAAGCATAAAGATAATCAATATAAAAAGTTGATTCTTTAAGAATATTAATAATATTGATAAACCCTTTTTCAAACTAAATATAAAGCAGAGAGAGAAAAATCAAGGCAGTTTGAAACAAGTTCCTAGCTAACATTAATTAAATGGAAAGAAACCCAAAGCAATTCCACTATAATCAAAATCAAGACAAGTTTGTTCTGTTTCTTCATATCAAATCAATATAGTACTTGACATCTTTGTTAAAGCAGTAAGACATCTTAAGGAGATCAAGGGGGCAATGTATATTTACAGATGGTATGAGAGTATACCTAAATGACCCTCAAAATTCTACCAGAAAACTTCCACAGTTGATAAATACTTTCAGGAATGTACCTGGAAACACAATTAACACAAAATCAGTTGCATTCTTATATACAAAAGAGAAGCAAACTATAGACAAGCGATGCAGTGAGTTAGGACCCATACATACTTTTTATTAAATAATTGCTGATACATTTTCTATGAATTTGGCCAATTAATCCTTTTTTAAAGAACATTTTAATTAGACAGAAAATAGCAATAAAATCATGTGAGTTATGTTTAGTAACAAGAAAATATACTCATAATAATTGGTATATAATAAACTCTTCCAATATACTTTCTTCCTCAACATCATTTCTGAGTAAGATTTTTTGTCATCTGATAGCTTTAGACTATTTTTTTCATGATGATGAAAGATCGTTAGTAACATGATTACTACAGTATATATTTTTTAATTGATGTGATTTTGCCTGTGTCTGAATGAACTTACACTGAACCAGGTGATGAGAGTCCTTAAAACCAGATTCAGGTCCCAAGTGCAGTTAACCACTGAACTTGATGTCCAGCCTTAATTACTGAATGTTGACACATAAATAACAGAAAAACTCATGGGCAAGATACAATTTACTTTTAGGCAAATATAGTAAATATCACATTAGCATGATAATGAGAGATATCTGTCATTGATAATCTCCTGAAAATGTTCTGGAATATTCTATCCTTCATCTTAAAAGTGCAATAGACTTCTGCTACATGTATAAGAGGCAAAGAGGAGGGAGGGAAGGGTGATGAGGTGGGGGCATTGTAGAGGGGTAACTGGGAAGGTAGCTATCATTTGAAATGTAAACAAATAAAATGATTAATAAAAATAAATAGGAAAATGGAGGAATCTCTACTGAGATGAAAATATACTGACGTAAAATCACATGCCACATATGTTTGATTGAAATTTTAATGTAACCAAATTTGTCATTGTGGTAATTTGTCTGAAAATCTGATCATGATGCAAATAAAGTACAAATTGAGAGGGTATTCAAATAAAGGCAAGTAAGTTCAGTTAATGTAACAAAATTTTATTCATATAGTCACATACTCTTTATAAGTTCTGAAATTTCTGAGGAAATGGGGTTGTTGGTCTAGCTTCCTAACTTATAATGTGTAGAGTTTTAAAAATGAATGTCAGGTGCTGTCACCTTTTCTCTGGTCCTGTAGCAACTACCTACTGACACAAATGTTCAGTTGATTCAAATTATTTCATACTCTTGGTTGATAAGAAATCAAAGGAATAGATTCCTTACAGATCATGAGCAGGAACCATGATCATAATGGCATTCTTTTTGATATATTAAAATTGAATTTATTTATTTTTTTGGAGTATATGTCTGTGTACACAAGATAAAATGGCCATAATATACAGTTTACATGACCTGTGGTGATAGAGTGAGAGTAAAAGCTGTCATCGTCTTCACAGAATATGTTTCATTTTCCTTTCCCTGTGCTAATAGAACTAAAAACCCTTATTTTAATAATCATTTCATTGATATTTGGGTAGGTTCTAAAATTTGTTTAAAACACAGTCTTGTACATATATATATGTATGTAGGATTCTGATCAAGAATCTACCTAGTATCTAATGACCACTATTAAGAAAATGAAATGTCTCTTATTTTAACTAACTGAATTATTTTGGTAGAAAAATATTTGTTTTAATGTTTGAAATATAAATGTATTAATTGATTATTAATTTTAAGTGCAGTTAATCATGATATTAATAAATAGATACGTTTTTTAAAGTTCATCAAAACTAAGCAAAACTAATGGAAATAAAGTATAAGGCTTTACTAAAAATTATTTCAAAAGTTTATTTCCTAGTCTATGTAGGGTCCAACTGCACCTTCAACAACTTCAACTATGAGAGTAGAGGGATTTATGGGCCTGTACTGAATGCAGAGTGATTTTCAGAACTTAAAACTGAGTATAATATCTTAATAAACCTTGATGCTAAGATATTTCATTATTATGGTTCTAATTATCTAGGAGTATATGACAATTCAAATATAAAATAATTAAAGACAATTAAAACCCATTATCCTAAATATTACTTTACACTGATGATTCAGAGATTGCTTGCCTCAAGGGAGAATTCCTTCTTAAGATTTCTAGGAAAAAGAAAACAAACAAACAAACAAAAAACAGGTGGTGCTCTGAGGTTTTTCTTATTGTCCTTGTTTTGATTGTTGTTTGTTTTAAAAGCTATTCCTATAATTCACATTGAAGATTCATAGAACAGAAAATAAAGTGATTTTAAATTGTCTTTCATTTTCTTTTTAAAGTGGAAAGACAGTTTACTTGGATGAACTTTATTTGCTCATTTCCCCTTTATACTCTAGAAGTTCTCCACATTTTTTATTGTATATTTTCTTTATTTACATTTTAAATGTTATCCCTTTCCCAGTTTTCCCCTGGAAACTCCCTATCCCATCCTCATCTCCCTAATTTTATGAAGGTGCTCCAGTACCCACTCACCCACCTACTCCCACCTCACCACCCTGGCATTCCCCTACACTGGGGCATCAAGCCTTCCTAGGACCAAGGGTCTCTCCTCCCACTGATGTCTAACAAGGCCATCCTCTACTATTGATGAGTGATTTTAATAATCTGTTCAGTGAAGAATTCTCTACTTTCATAAAACAAATTTTGTGTAGATCCTAAGTCTCAGTATAGCCCAGAGAAGTTGAGGATCAGCTTTCTTCTCCCAAAAGTCTAGAGATTAATTGTGGTGATAAAATTGCAAGTAAATTCTTGTATTTATTTAAAATTTTTCATTATAATCATATTTCTCAAACATATTTTTGTAAAAATCACTTTCATTTAAGAGATTAAACTCCTTTGGTAAATAATCAAGCTGCAAATTTTGTAATACAGTAGAAAAGAGGCCTTAAAATAATAAGTACAGTAATTCATTGACATGGGAATGAAAATAATAGCTACATTAGAGATATGTTATGGAAGACTCAACATGTTAATGGTTTGATGGTATAAAACATAAAGGAAAAAATACAGCAATCAGGAATGATTCTTGAATATTTAGCTGTAGTATATGAGCACGTGATAGATATATTTGAGCTGACACTAGAATTCCAAGAAAGAAGCAACAACTGAATATAAGAAACAAAGATTTAGCAGGAACCTGAGAGCTAAACACAGATATTTGTAAAGTCATTGGCATCTAAGATCCATGTTAAAACTTAGTATTGGCCATGATCATTTAGAAAATGACTTTAGGAGTTGGGGAGCAGGGGGAGGGGGAGGGGATAGGGAAATTTTGGAGGGGAAACTAGGAAAAGGGATAACATTTGAAATGTAAACAAAGAAAATATCTAAGAAAAAAAGAAAAAAAGAAAATGCCTTTAGAAGGTACATACCTCTTCTCATCAAAATCTTCAGTGATACAGGACAACTGACAGTTGATTCAATAGGAAATATCAGTTATCCATACATGTTTGTGAATAATTGGTGAAGTATTTTTTGTGAATAATACTATATCAATAGTTTTGTATTTTCAGTTATTTTTTTAAATTAAATCTAAATTTAATTAAATTTGACAGAAATTTGTTTCTGTCAAAGGCATTTTGAATTAGTACCATTTTACTGACAATAAAAGCAGGAAATTTAACTGAGACACTTTATTACCTAATTTTCTTTCAGGCCTTAAACTATTTTATTATATCTATGTATATAGATATATAAAATATAAATGTGATATTATATATATTTATTGAGTAATATTAATATATATTTATTATTATTTAAACTATTTTTGTTCATTCCTTAACTTTAGTTGTTAAAATTGTTTTTCTTAATCAATACCTGCTTTTATTTTACTTCCTATCTTAGATCAAGCAATTTGTATCCTTTTCTTTCCTTTATACCTATTTTCAGTTCTGTAGGAGCTAGAAATCCAATAAAAAATTAATTCCTATAAAGAAAGAGAAGTTCTACCTCAACATACCAAAGATGGCCCTTAGATGTGTTGGTTTAAAACTTCTTTTATCCAACCACATACACTATCATTAATTACAGGGAACTCCTCACAGAAGATTTCCAAATGATTTGTTTCTGTTTTTTTTTTTTTTTTTCTGAATTTGAGACAATTGAAGTAGTATCACCTATTTCTACTTAATGTTCATATTTCTGTCTTAATCTTGCCCTCCACCTCTGTGACTAAAATAAACCAGTTGTTAAGCAGCTGTTGAGTAGTTCACCATGACGATATTGTCCTAACCTAGCTCTCAGTCTATAAGAGTGTGCTTTAAGCAATCAGCATCCTGTCCTTCTTATATGTGTTGCTTTCTTGATTGCCTCTTTTGAAACTTCATCATCTCTTCATTTTTCTTTTTCTTTGAATCTGAAACTGATAATGCTGTATTTAGAAAGACTTGAAAGCAGACATTAAGCTATTTACTTCCTCTCACCCTGTGAAAACTCTTAAAACTAAGAAAGTCAGTTTCTTTAGTACTGAATAGCTGCATCTATATTCAGTTTAGAAAATCATAGTATATAATATGTTTAGTTTCATGTAGATATAATTTCTAATGAAGTTTTGTTTTTAAAATGGTATATATATTTTCAAGTGGAAATGTTTCAGAATCAGAAAGATTTAAATGCAAGATCATTTTTTAATACTGTATTTAAAAAAAGAAAATTCAACTTATGATGTCTTAGAGCATCCATACTTTTCATTTTAACTCTATAATTTGATTTTTCTAGCTTGAAATTGCTGATATTGTTTGAGATAGATTGCATATTCAATATATGTACTTCTTATGAGAGACAGTAACTATATTATGGGAAATAAATTTCAACTTAATTTTCTCCAAAATAAGTTTGATTGTATTACAAAACGAGTCTGTAATCAAATTTTTCATGTGTAGGGAGATGATAGAAAACCCTGTTCCTTCTTATTAAAAGACTGATACAATAGACCACAGGGTATAGTCCCTCGACTATCCTCTAGTTCATCTTTCATAATGCCTGAAATATGATTTTAAAAAAAATCTACCTTGATCCCTATTAGTGATGCCTAAATGACTGTCATCCTTCATCTCTGTTCCTATATCTGGCAATGACTATCAACTGAACATGATGAAATACAACATAAAATTTGAAAATGTATTGAGACATTAATTTAGAAAGTAGGCTTTTCAGAGAATTCCACTCTTGTCATTCCTATTTACTGTTGAAAATTTTATATAATATACTCTGATCTTGCATTTTCCCTTTCTCTCTTTAAAAACAGAGAAGCTAACAAAAATAAAAACAAAACTAAAATAACTACACAGACACACAGACACTGACACATACACACAAATATTCACACAAACAACACAAGCAGAATTGAAAATATAAAGCAAAAGACCAGTAAGACAAAAAAATATTTTGAAGCAATGCAAATTAAGTAAGAAAGAAAGAAAGAAAGAAAGAAAGAAAGAAAGAAAGAAAGAAAGAAAGAACAACTACAAATGTATCATTGAGTTCCAATTGGGCATGATTTCTACCATTACATGTTATTATTATACCCAATGAGACTCCTGTGCTAGCAGGTATCTAATGCAAATACATTCTTGATTATGAGTAGGAGCCTATGTTCAAACTCCCCTCAGGATGCTGTAAATATCTGAGAAAACAGTTATTTCAATTTCGTTATGGCTTTGTCCATAGTAGATAAAAGGGAAACAACATACATGAGTAAATGAGAGGAATAGACAGTAGCAGATAGTTTCATCTTTTTCTTTTCTGTTTTGTTTTTACAGAGAATATATCAATTCTTGATTTTACGAATAAGTTGAATCTTTTTTTTACTGATTTAAAATACACAAAAATTACTGATGATATAAACATATCACACTATTGGTATTAAGGTATTACAATCTCATTTGCATGAATATATGCAAATGCAATAACACTGGGATTTCGTAGATTTTAAGTTTATTTTAGGAGAGAGAATTTTCTTTTTATTGTGAAGCTTTCACATTATTTGAAATATTTACTTTGTTCATAGTAAGCATGACATTATGAAGGATTAAAATGATTATAAGGGAAATTGGGGCAAAGAGAAATAATGTTTGTGAAAGTTCTTGATTTACCTTAAGGCAGTAGGCATTGCCACTCCTCTCTCTTATGTTTTAAAATACCTTGTCAGATAAGCATTTTATCTTCTTCCTGAATGAAAAAAAATATTGACCATAATTGTTATCTTATTCTAGTAAATTATATCATTTTATTTCTAATATACAAAATCACAGACATATTTATTCTTAATGAAACTGGGTTTAAGAACCTAAATATATCATTAAATATGACAAATTTGTGGGATGAACTTAGTTCAGTCTATTTCTGATCATTATGTATATTTTTACCCACAAATCATATAGCTAAAAAAGAAATGGTAAGACATGATGTAATTCAGTACATCATGTAAGAATTTATGAGATGATTTTTTTCTTTTTTTAATTAGATATTTTCTTTATTTACATTTCAAATGTTATCCCCTTTTCTAGTTCCCCTCGAAAATCCCCTATCCTCTCCCCCTGCTCCCCTCCTCCCCCTCCTCCCCAACCCACCCATTCCCACTTGCTGGCCTTGGCATTCCTCTATTCTAGGGCAGAGAGCCTTCACAAGACCAAGGGCCTCTCCTCCCATTGGTGACCAATTAGGCCATCCTCTGCTACATATGCAGCCAGAGCCATGAGCTCCACCATGTGTTTTCTTTGATTGGTGGTTTAGTCCTAGGGAGCTCTGGGGGTACTGGTTAGTTCTTATTTTTGTTTCTCCTATGGGGCTGCAGACCTCTTCAGCTCCTTGAATATTTTCTCTAGCTCCTTTACTGGGAACTCTGTGGTACGTCCAATGGATGAATGTGAGCATCAACTTCTGTATTTGTCAGGCACTGGCAGAGCCTCGCTGGAGACAGCTATATCAGGTTCCTGTCAGCAAGCTCTTTTTGGCATCTGCAATAGTGACTGGGTTTGGTGGTTATTTATGGGATGGATCCCCAGGTGGGACAGTCTCTGAATGGTCATCCCTTCAGTCTGTGATCTGAACTTTGTCTCTGTAACTACTTCCATGGGCATTTTCTTCCCCTTTCTAAGAAGGATCAAGGTATCCATACTTCGGTCTTCCTTCTTGAGTTTCATGTGTTTTGCAAATTGTATCTTGGGTATTCTGAGCTTTGGGTTAATATACACTTATCAGTGAGTACATATCATGTGTGTTCTTTTGTGATTCGTTTACTTCACTTAAGATGATATCCTCCAGATCAATCCATTTGCCTAAGAATTTTATAAATTGTTTTTAATAGGTGTGTAGTACTCCATTATATAAATGTACTACATTTTCTGTATCCATTCTTCTATTGAGGGACATCTGGGTTCTTTCCAGCTTCTGGATGCTATGAACATAGTGGAGCATGTGTCTTTTGAAAATAAAATGATAACAAATTAAGAGGCAATGAATAAGTCATAGTAAGCAATTAAATCATATTGTTTAGGCCCAAAACGCATCAATGAATAAAAGAAAAATTTGGAATTGTCATAATGGAAACTACAAAAATCAAAAACAACCTACAACATCAAAGAAAAATAATTGAGGACAGTAATGTTTATATATATTGGCTTTCTGGTAAATGTGGTACACCTAAGAACGTCCACTATTAGATGATGGAATATGTTTCATTGATGATCCTTCCTTTTACTATAATTACCTAGGTCATTCAAGTCTATTAATCATTTTAATTTTTTATTCCTTTAATGTCTTATATTAAAATTCCTATAAAAAACAAGAAATATCCTCTCAGTCTAAAACTTTTTAATAGAAATTTTAATTTGAATAAAATATAATTTTATCACCCCTTCTTTTTTTTTATACCTCCAATACCTCTCATATTGCCTCCTTCAAAATCCTCCCATATTTTCTCTTTCCCCTCTCCAACTGATGGCCTTTTTTCTTTAATTATATTTTTATAAATGTTTTTATTTATTTTTCAATACTTCCATGCATTTTGTAACATAAGTTATCACATTCACTTCTCATTCCCAATTTTTTTTTTTGAGACCTGGTTCTCTGTATAGCCCTGGCTGTTCTTGAACTCACTCTGTAGATCAGGCTGGCCTCGAACTCAGAAATCCTCCTGCTTCTGCCTCCCAAGTACTGGGATTAAAGGCGTGCACCACCGCCGCCAGGCTCATTCCCACTTCTTACATTCTCATCCTATTCCCACTGGGATGCTTCCACTCATGTTAAAAATTAATCCTCTGAGTTTAATTAGATTAGCCTACATGTACATGAATCTGTGACTATTTATCGGATAATGGACTGTTTACCAGTAGCTTCAAATCTGAGGAAAAATTATTCACTTCTCTAACAACCATTAGGTGTCAGTAGATTCTCTTTTGGCCTTATGTGTCCCTACCCCTCATCCCAGTCAAAAACTAAAAGTCTCCATTTGTGCAGGATCTTGTAAAAGTAACCACAAAAGTTGTACATTCATGACTGGAGCAGCCACATCATGGCAAAAGGCAGACTTTCACAGCACTTCTGCACACCCTCTGTCTAGCCCTTTCTTTTGGCCCTCTTTCCTTCAACGTTCCATGAGACTTCCAAGGAGGTAGTATACATGTTCCGTTTATGGCTTCAGTCTCCAAAGCCATTTACTCTCAACATTGCCAGAGGTTCCCTGTTGTTTCACAACGCTGGCTTAACTTAGTGTAATTGCAAAGTAAATGTCTTTGATGGAGTTCTACTTCTTTCTCTGGTATGACTCCCTGCAAAATCTTTATAATATTTAAAGATATTTTACTTCTATTATCTTTTAAAGATGACTATAAATGAGGAAAATTTAAGATGAATGAAATATAGTCACATTTGGCACTATAATCACAAAGGGGACTTTCTAACATTCTTGTTTCAATACACAACTCTGTTATAAGCATCTGTACAAAGTAGTCATTTTTAGCACCACAATACAAGTAGTGATTTCTACTCCAACAGTTGCTACAAAGAAGTACAATACATGCCATATTGTGGGAACTTAAACATACAAGTAATAACATATTAGATGAAAAGAGAAACTACATAAATGAATTTGTTATTTTACTGTATTTTACTCTGTGGGAAAAAGAACTGCCCTTTAGTATGTGATCATTTTTAAGGTAATGTTTCGGATGATTTAAAATTTTTACACTATATTTTCTAAATATAGAATCTAGTATTGTAATAATAATAATATTAATAATAAACAACCAGCTCATATTGTCTATAATCTCATTGCCCTTTTTGCTATAGGTGTTGGTAGATAGCAACCAGGTAATATTTAACTTTTACATCTATTCTACATGGAAAATATACCCTTGTATGTATATAACTTATTCCTTGAAATGTAAGTGATAGAACATTTAGTCTGTAAACATATTTTATTGTCCTTTTAAAATTTTTATTAAAATATAAACCTCAATGAAATTTTATTAGGTTTGTTCATTTTCTTTACCAGTGTTCAGGATTTAGGAACTGGTGACATGTTTGCTTTGGGTTTTATAAGCATTCTAGCTGGGTATAAATGTTATTTGATTTCATCCTTCAGAAGCTTGTATGATGTCTTTTGGTAACATGAAAGCTTCTTCTCAGGGAGGAGGAGACATTTATATCTGTTCTTGCTGAGGGGCATGTTTGTCTTAGACTGAAGTATGTGGTGTCTTTAGCAATATGGAATCTTCTACCTCTGGGGTTCAACTGATGGAAATAGCCATAGGCTGGCTCTATGATGTAGGATTCCCTTGCATAGTCCTAACCACCAACTAAAGGGAGAAGGCTTCTCATGTACAGTATCGAAAGCCAAGTTTCTCACATGGTTCCTGGGTTACAAACAAACAAACAAACAAACTTATGCTTGCAGACCAAACAATTTACAAAATATGCTTTCTCCATAAACCTGGCTAAGTGATCCTTACTAATATTTTTATTATTGTTTTCTTTTTACTTTTATTGCTATTAATCATTCCATTCGTCTATATCTCAAATGATATCCCACTTCCAGGTTATCCTCTCCACCAGTGCCAAATCCCACATCTGCCAGCCCCTTCCATTTTGCCTGTATGAGAGTGCTCACCCATCCTCACCGTTCCAGCATCCCACTACTCTGGGGCATCCAACCTCCCCAGGACCAAGGGTCTCCACTCCCATTGCTGTTAGGCAAGGTTATTCTCTGCCTCACATGCTTCTGGAGCCATGGATTCTTCCAGATACACTCCTTGGTTGGTTGGTGGTCTAGTCTCTGGGAGAACTGGGTGGTCAGACTAGCCTATGTTATTCTTCCAATGGGGTTGCAATCCCCCTCTGATCCTCCAGTCCTTCTGTCCGCTTCCCCACCAGGTTCCCTGAGTTTAGCTTAATGGTTGGCTCTAAGCATCCACTTCTGCAATGTTCAGTTGCTAGCCGGACATCCCCAGGAACTGCTAAACTTGGTTTCTGTCTGCAAGAGCCCCTTGACCAAGGCAACGGTGTTGGATTTGGTATCTGTAGACATGATGTATCCCCAGGTGGGGCCTTTCACCAGTTGGCCCTTCTTTCAGTCTTTGTTCCATTTGTGTGTGTGTGTGTGTGTGTGTGTGTGTGTGTGTGTGTGTGTGCGTGTTCTTCCTTTGGACAGGAACATTTCTGGGTTTAAAAAACTTTGAGATGGGTGGGTGGCCCCATCCCTCAACCAGGGTCTGTGTCTTCCACCGGAGGTAGTCTCTACAAGTTCTGTCTCTCCCTTTTCTGCTCATTAAGGTCAATCCCATTGGGTCCTGGGAGCCTCATGTTTCTCTGGTGTCTGGGACCCTCCAGTAGCTATCCCCAGTTCTTCATCCCCCTGTCTGCTACCTATTTTAATTCAATTCCCTGACCTTTTGTACCTCTCTCATGTCGCCTCAAGATTCTGATACTGTCACCCTTATTTCTTCCTCCTCCTTCTCCCTCCATTGTCCCTCTCCCCTTTCACCTCCCACAACTGTCCTGTTTCCCGGTCAATGCAGGACTGAAGCATCTAACCCCTGATATTCCTTCCTTTTACACTCAATATGGTCTGTAGGTTGTATCATAGTCATTGTGAACTTTGAATTAGTACTCACTTATCAGTGAGTACATACCTAATGTGTGCTCTTTTGTTACTGGGTTACCTCACTCAGGATATTTTCTAGTTCCATCCATTTACCTAAGAATTTCATGAATTCATTTTTTATAATAGCTGAGTATTACTCCATTGTGTATATGTACCACATTTTAATATTCTAGCTGATAAATACTCCATTCTTTTTCTCAGTCACTCAGATATAAACAAGCTACTAAAGGCTTATTTGTGAGACTTACTCCTGTCATGCTGTCTTAACAGACTATTCTCTGACATGTGAAACAATCTTAGTCCCTGATCCCATATGTTATCGGAATTCTTGTCATCTAGTTGGTCACGACAAAGAGAAAAGCATTTAATAAGGATTTAAAACATGATCAATATAATTATGTACTTGAATAAAATGGATTTATAAAACATATTGCTATGTAGAATTAATACATACTTATTAAAATCAATTTTAACATAAAGAAGCCAGTTTGTGGCTACAGATATATCACTTCATAGAGAATAACATGACTCCACTGTCGCTTAGAAACCATGTTTAGTTTAATATAAACAACCATTGCCTAATTATAAAATTTTTAATGTATAGTAAATTTATAAATTACTTCTTTGAATTTCCACTATTGATCTACAAATACAAGCAAATTGGAATAGGTAAATAGGGGTTGTGATTAATGAACTTCAGTCACAATTTTGCCAGTGTACCTACTTGAGGAGGCAAAATTAAAGAAGATACTTAAAATTTAACCAAAATAATTCTTAAATATAATTTTCCCACATCTAAGAGGATAAGTAAAAGATAAAAAGATCCAATTTTTTCCATCATTAACAATGTTTTAAAGCAACTCTGACATCTCAAGAGAGCTATTTTAGCTTAATGCAAGCAATTATTAGCAGTTAACAAGAATGATAGGGGAAAAACCAAATGAAACATTTAAGCTAGTGAGGTAGTTAATTCTTTTCAAAGTACTGTGTTCTATCTTTATGAATGTTTCCAAATAATACTGCCTCATCTTTTTTTTTTTTCCTGTTTTACAAACAAAAATACATCAATCACTTGTCAGTATTACATGAATGCAGCTCTAACTTGTAATTTAGGAGAATTTAGGGTGTATAAAGCAACTCCAGATAGCAATTAGTTAGAAGCAATAAATGGACACCATGGGAAACTAATATATATTTGTTGAACGTGAGTCAATTCATCACCATCTTCTTTTATCTCATAAAATATTGTCGCTGAAAATCTTAGCATTTACCAAAGAAAGGTAGGGGAAGAAATTTTAGTCAGTTAAAATAATATCAAAATAATTATTATTGAAATTATGAAGACAAAATTTAAATGCTTTTGGAGCATTTGTAAAGGATGATTTTGAAAATTCTAGTTGATTTCTTGATATTAAGAAGTTAGAACTTTAGTATTGTTACTTGGCATTTCTAGTATATTACATTTAAATGATATTGGTCATATCTATTTATTACTACCTCCCTTCAATATTGGTACCACTCCTATTTCTCATCTTCCTTGAATTTTTTTATTATTTGTTTTTGTTATTAGTGCCAAACCCTTACCCTGGAGTCTAATGAGTGTTGTCTCAATATGTTCTCACTTTGTCATGAACCAGGGCATGAACAATTTTCTAGTGCCACCAAAGGAAAAGGGAACAGCCATCAACTAGCCAGAACTCCCATGACAGGGGTGGGATCTTGGAGTTTCTTCCTCCATATATCATGGAATCTGACAGCATTGTCTTTGTGTAGATAACCACAAATGCTGTGATTTGATGGTTGTAGAACCAAGATTACATTGGGAAAACAGCATTCCAGAATTCTTAGCCTGTACTTCCTCTTGTTTCCCTCTGACCCGATTTCCTTAATTTTTCTTAACATTAGACTATAAAAGGTCTATATGACTATATATGACTAATATATAGTCTAATATATAGTCCAATTTATAGTCAAATATATGACTATATTAGACTATAAAAGGTCTATATGACTCATCCACATCTGCATCCTCAGAGTTATTTATACATGCTGCTTTGGCCAGATATGAGTTTTTGCATTAACACTTCCCAGATCAGAACGAAACATCTCTGACCAAAGTTGAGAGTAGTACAGATCCATTTAGAAGACTCTTGATAGCATGACCATTTAGCAAAGTAGGTTCTTATCAGAGGCCTGTGGTTTTTACATTGATAAGCTTCTGACAAGTTTTTTTTATTTCTATAAATGAAATTCTTCATGTGGAGGAGGCTTCATATTCAATCAGAAAGTAAAGAGTTACCACTATAGCCATAATGCCAGATTGTACCAGTAGGCATGTATTTTCAGTTTTATTTTTTTTTCCAGCACTCATAGTCCACTACTGTGTAAGACCATTGATGTGTTTTCTCTCACAGAAGATTACACAACATTTTGTTGTTGTTGTTGCTATGCAAGCTAGTCAACAGCAAGAGTGATTTCTGTCTAAGTCCATGTTGATTTTGCTATGTACTATAAGCAATATGTGTAATATCCTCATCTTTGGGATCTTACTACCTAAGTACAGTAGACAATCAAAAGCAATGGTTGTAGCTAATGTTTCAGGTGACTCTGGGGACTTCCTTACCAATAAATCATAAAGAAATATCTTATGACTATCACTGAGATTTTCATCTCATTACCTATATTTTCTGCAATAATTCTGTTATTCTCTGCTTCATTTATAACACTTTTTGGCTGAAAAACAGTGTTGTATGACTCTGGGTTTAGTGGCCTGCAAAATTCTGTTAATCTAATAGGGTACTTCTGTTATTCTACTTTCAAGTTTTATTTCTTCCCTTACTCCTTTATGTACATATATACATGTGTGTGCATGTATATATATATATATATATATATATATATATATGAATACATTTACATATATATGTGTATTTATTTACACATATATGTTTATATAACAGATATACTACATTGCCCAACAGATTGGCTTATATATAGCATATGCTCAATATTGATTACTTGAAATAATAAACAAATAAATATTTTTCAACTTGAGACTCTGATCAAGCAAGAGTGGTAAATAATGAAAGTTATGTGTTGAAAAGATGAAATAATGCGAGTACCTAGAGAAATTCCCAGATGTCACAGGGAAAATTAATATATGTAGAGTATATTAAACTATGATATTTTTCATGTACCCACTTTCCATCGAAGAAACTCAACAGGTAAGCATTTTCATCTCTGCCTGAATACCAAAATCACTTTTGTAACTTAAACAGAAACTTGATGCCTGGGTTCACTTCCCAGAAATTATGATATTTTTGCAGTAGAATTTCATTGTTTTCCTTACCATAATGAACTATTGCTTCAAAGATACATTTAAGTAGCCCAGTGTTCCAGATGGGAGCATTACTTCTTAAACTCTGCTTCATTTATAACGCTTTGTGGCTGAAAAACAATGTTGTATAACTCTGGGTTTAGTGGTCTGCAAAATCAAGAACTTTCTGCAAATAAATCAGAAAAACGTTTTAGAGATGAAAAGATTAGCTAGTTAGCCAAGATCTCACTCTCCAAGCATGAGCATCTAAGTTTAGATCTCCAGCAATGCAGGAATCTGGACACTATGATTTGTTTTTGAAAGTTTTGTACTATGGAGAAACCTATAAATATACTAGTCACCCAATAGAGCAGAATCAGTTAGCTCCAGGACAATGAAACTCTTTTTCATAAAGCAAAGATGGAAAGAAGATAACCAACATACAACTTTGGACTATGTCTACTCACATATGTGTATACACATACACAAAGCAACATACAGACACACACTAAAATATT
>NC_034613.1:35878607-35898517 GCF_900095145.1 Mus pahari | reverse complement strand
TATATATATATATATATATATATATATATATATATATATATATATATTGTCTCAAACAAAATTCTATGTCTAGTATATAGATATTTACTCTGATATTATACATGCTGATGAATTATGGTAGGAAAATATGAATTTTGTTTTCTGTAATTAAATAATTACTATTTAAAATAGTAAAAACACTATCATTTATAACATATAATAATGATTTGTCATCTATGCCAACATATTTCAGGCAATATTTGTAAGCATCAGTACTATAGGGGATTACACTGTGCAAAGCACACATAACAGGTGTTTAAAACCAATCCTGCAGCAAAGTTTCATGATACAACACTACATAATGATGCTAGAAGCACCTCAGATACATTAGATATTTGCCTTTAATTAATGCTGCATGTTTGCTTTTGTCCGTACATGGCTTGGACTTTCTAAAAATCTGTGTCCATGGAAGGAGTTACAGAGACAATGTTTGGAGCTGAGACGAAAGGATGGACCAAAAACTGCCCCACCCAGGGTTCCATTCCATAATCAGCCACCAAATGCAGACACTATGGCATACACCAGCAAGATTTTGGTGAAAGGACCCTGATATAGCTGTCTCTTGTGAGGCTATGCCAGTGCCTGGTAAATACAGAAGTGGATGCTCACAATTAGCTATTGGAAGGAACACAGGGCCCCCAATGGAGGAGCTAGAGAAAGTACCCAAAGAGCTGAAGGGGTCTGCAACAATATGAACTAACCAGTATGCCCTGAGCTCATGTCTCTAGCTGCATATGTAGCAGAAAATGGGCTAGTCAGCCATCATTGGGAAGAGAGGCCCCTTGGTCTTGCAAACTTTATATGTCCCAGTACAGGGGAACACCAGGGCCAAGAAGTGGGAGTGGGTGGGTAGGGGAGCAGGGTGGGGGGGAGGGTATAGTGGAGTTTTGGGATAGCACTTGAAATGTAACTGAAGAAAATATTTTAAAAAATGAAAAAAATCCTTCCCATATCACAGAGACATTTTTAGATCAAAAAAAAAAAAAAAAACAGTAGTTAGGGATTAGAATATTTTAACATTATTTCTTATTATATATCAAAATATAAAGATTTGGGGGAATTTATAATTATGCTAAAATTTGTTTTAAAATGCTTTTTATCTCCTAAAATATTAGTCATTGAGTTTGTAGTAAATGCCTATGTGCATGCCTGAATAAGATTTTCCTCTTCTGTGTATTTCCTATCATATTTTTTCTAAAATACAGTCATTTATTCATTTCTTTAATTTATTGTAGTCATTTTTATGGTTACTCAAGTTGTAACATACATCAGCATTAATATTGTTTTTACTTCTCAAAAGTGTTTAGAATTATTTGAATATATAATTACTTACATAGACTTGTAAGACAATTTATCTTTAACCTTGTGGTTAATTACAACAGTTCTCTATTTTTCCTTTTCTTCTTCCTTCCTTCCTTCCTTCCTTTCTTTCTTTCTTTCTTTCTTTCTTTCTTTCTTTCTTTCTTTCTTTCTTTCTTTCTTTCTTTCTTTNCTTCCTTCCTTCCTTCCTTTCTTTCTTTCTTTCTTTCTTTCTTTCTTTCTTTCTTTCTTTCTTTCTTTCTTTCTTTCTTTCTTTCTCTCTTTCTTCCCTCCTTTACATTCCAAATGCTGCCCCCTTTCTGGTCCCCCCTTACAGAGTCCATCCCCCATTCCCCTTCCCCTTTACCTCTGAGAGGATAGGCCCATCCTCTATCCTAGCACATCACATCAAGTCTATGAATCCTCTCCTACTGATATCAGACAAAGCATCCCTCTTGGGAAACAGATTCCACAATCAAGCTACAGCTTTAGAAACAGCCTTGCTCCAGTTGTTGGGGTCCCCCAGGGAGACTGAGCTGCACATCTGCAACATATGTGCTGGGAAGCTTGGTCCATCTCCTGTATGGTCTTCAGTTGATGGTTCAATCTATGAGAGCTTCCAGGGTTCAAGTTAATTAACTCTGTTGTTCTTCCTGTGGGGTTCCTCTCCCTTTCAGGAAGATCAATCCCTCTCCTAGCTTTTTCATAAGTATCCCCAACCTCTCCATTGTTTGACTATGTATATCTACATCTGTCTAAGTCAGTTGTTGATTAGAGTCTCTGAGCACAGCCATGCCAGACTTCTGTATGCAAGTATAACAGAGTATCATTAATAATGTCAGGGATTGGTGTTTGTCCATTGAATGTGTCTCAAGTTGGTAATTGGTTGGCAATTCCTTTTGTCTGTACTTCTCCTATGTTTATTAAGTCCAAAAGTAAAATATCATGGGGGCACATTGTCATGCACTATTTAAATTTTTTTTACAAAGAGGTCTCCTTGCTTGTTCTTTTTCCTTTACCAATATATATTCATTTTACAAATTGCATTTCATTGTGACATTTTCACAAATGTGTTTGATCACATTCACTTCCTATTATACTTTCTTTTCTTACTCATCAAGGACCCTTACTGGGACTCTTCCTCTTTTCAAATAGTAGGCATTTTTCTTTCATGTATCTTAATATAGATACCATTTACAAAAGAAAATGTACAACATGTGCCTTTTTGAAACTAGACTGTTCCCATTATCACTATTTCTAGTTCTGTTTGTTTATGCACCCTCAGTAAATGTTACTCATTACTGCTATAATCTTTTTGTTTCTTCTTGAACACAAAGCTACTGATTATTTTCAGTATGTTATTGCATCTAAATAACCCTCCCAAGTTGTGAAGTTTTGCCAACTACTGATGGGTGATTTTACTGTGAATCTCTCTCTAATGTAACATTGTCTAAGATTTTGTTCTAAGCAAATCTATTAATCCTTTCACTCGCTCAGCATCATGTTCATTCAGTGAGTTCTATGAAACAATAGTATAGTGTTTTCAAGAGTTAGTGATAAAATATATCCTATTAGTTGCAGGACAGCCAGAGCCACACAGAGAAACCCTGTCTCAAAAAAAAATTAAAAAAAATATTCTATTACAGCAGTCTGACTCAGCAGCTTTCTTTGTCATTTTCATTAAAACTATCCCACTATGTAAGAGATGTAAAAGGTATTTGATGTAAACTTAATAACTGGGAAGACAAAGCCCCAACTAGACATTGGTCTCCATAAATTAAAACCAAAGTACCAGGAATAGGTTACATCTAATGCAGTTGTTGGCCAAACTGACCCCTTGAAAATCCCAACATAACTCAGGCTACTGGTTGCTCTCTATAACTTAATAGCAAGGCACTAGTGCTGAAGTTAACACCTTTATAGATCCTCAAATACAGAGAAGTTGACAGTGTAGTTACCTAAAGCCTTCATCCCTTCTAACTAATATTAATGATACTGGAAGGTACCCTGCAAACCACCAGAGGAAAAAGGTAAAAACCAACTTTCCTGCAACTCTCTGATCTAAAATGATGACTTGCCCATGTGACTAGTTAGTATAATAGTGGCACTGTGAAAGTAAACAACCACTATCTGATTAGAATTAAAGCCCACTCCATAGATGGTACACATGTCTGACAGTTGCTGGGTGGTTAAAATACTGAGACATGAAAGGCCAGGGACCTAGGGGAAAATCAAATGTTACTGTTTTAAAAGATAGCAAAATAACCTCTATACTCATAGGTCAATACCTTTCCCAGTTATCAGTAAAGAATTTTCTCCTGTAATAGATGGGAACAAATACAAAGACACACAGCTTGGCATTGTACAGAGATGAAGAGACTCAGGTACACTCATTTCTAAAAAGGATGTACCTATCAAATTCCTACACTCAGAGTTCACGGGACTCTTCAGAAGAAGAGGCACAAAGATTGTAAGAGGCAGTGAGTATAGAAGACTCAACGAAAACAATGCCTTCTGGATACAACAGGACTAACTCATACAAACTTCCAGAGACAGGTGGTACAAAGGACCTTCTAAGATCCAAGTCAGATGGGGAACAAATGATGAGTTGGAAAGTAGATACAAGTCCAAATCCTTAAATCAAAAGCTATGTCCAGTTGGTAACTACTAGCAAAGGAAAAAAATTACTTTTCTCCAGTGAAGTCTCACTAGAGAAATAAACCATACTTAAGGCCAAGTTCCATGCCCAGCAATAGATAGGCAACACAAAATGAATTCAATAGTATTTCAATAGTATTTTTGGAGGATTTTGTCTCACAATATTTTGTCTGATTTTTTTTACCTTACATATATTTGGTCTATGTATTAGGATGTCTGATTTTATTGTTATTGGCTTTTTGTGTGTACATATATGTCTATACTTATCTTTTGTGCTTTTCATGATTCTATTTTTGCTTATTTTGTATTATTATTGTTTGCTTTTATTCTATTTTATTATTTTATTTTTATTATTATTAATAATTTTAGATATGTTTTTCTATTCTAATGAGAGAGCTAAACAATGGGTGTGGATTTGGGTGTGTGGGTAAGACAGAGAAGTTATGAAGTAATTGAGAGAGGGGAAACTGTAATCGGAATATATTATATGAAAATATCTATTTATTATATGAAAATATCTATTTTCATTAAAAAATTACCATCTTTTTAAGTGGATGCTCACAGCCATCCATTGGACACAGCACAGGGTCCCCAGTGAAGGAGCTAAAGAAAGGACCCAAGGAGCTGAAGGGTTTTGCAGCCCCATAGGAGGAACAACAATATGAACAAGCCAGTACCCCAGCGCTCCCTGGGACTAAACCACCAATCAAAGGGTACATATGGTGGGACTCATGGCTCTAGCTGCATTTGTAGCAGAGGATGACTTAGTCAGTCATCAATGGGAGGAGATGTCCTTGGTCCTGTGAAGATTCTATGCCCCAATATAGGGGAATGTCAGGGCAGGCCAGGAAACTGGAGTGGATGGGTTGGTGAGCAGGGGGAGGGGGAGATAGGGGGGTTTCGTGGGGAAACTAGGAAAAGGAATAACATTTGAAATGTAAATTTAAAAAAATCTAATAAAAAACCCAAACAAGACAATGTTTTTCTTTTTGCTATTTCATCATAAGAGTATATTATTTTATACATTATTTGACATATACTTTTAACCATTTTCACTTTTGTAATTTTGAAATAATCATTCTATTATTATTCTTGGGGTGGTTCATATACTAGTACTTTATTTACTTTATATCACACTCTCATTTATCTAACTTCTTCCCTGTTCCCTCCATTCCCTCTCAACTTCTTGATGTGTTCTTTCATTGATATTGAAACAAATATATATACATGTTTAAACATCAGTATGTATAAATAAAAAATCTAAGTACATATAGAGTTACATACACACAAACACACACACACACACACACACACACACACACACACACTTGCACTCACTCATGTGGGACTGGCAGATCCATCAGGGATCAATTGTAGAGAAGCCTAATCTGAACATAGATTGCTCAAAAGTAAAAAAAAAAAATGTCTATGAAATATTTTAATAGTTACTAAGGTACTCCACATGGTTTCTTTATATATTCTTACATTTTGTTAACCAATCTATCTTACTTTGTAGGAGGCCACAGGCCCTTCCCTGGGCTACCCGAAGCCACACTCTAAAAGATGGCACCTGTTGGCTTTGAAGCTTGTGGTAAACAGGTCCATATTTGGTGGTAATATGTTCCCACTCTTCTGGTTGGCTAAGGCCACGCACCTGATGAAGTGATGTGGCCTGCCGCGATTGGAGTGGATATGAGAGTATAAAAGGGTTTGTACCCCGGGGCTCGGGGCAGATGAAAAGAGAAATGAAGATTGTTCAAGGTTGCTGAATAAACTGCTGAGAGAAGAACTGGTGGTTGCGTCTTCCTTGCTGGTCAAGAGAGGGTACAACAAATGGTGGCCCGTAAGGGGACCGGACTCCCCAACCAAAGAGTTCAGAACTTTCAGTAGTCAGTGTTTGCCGGCAGGGTAAGTTCATGGTAAGTGAGACTTACAACCCCAGGAGTTTGGGGAAAGACCTTGGGGGAAGCATAGAGGCTAGAGCAAAGATGCCAGGAAGCAGGCGCTAAGCAAAAGTGAAAATAAGGTAAGGTCTTTAAGGATCCCAGAGCAGGGATGAATTTTGAAGGATCCCAGAGCAGGGACGATTTAACGAGGTTCTCGATAAGGAGACATAACAGAAAGCTCCCGGTTTTTGGGACAAGTAAAGCTCCCGGTTTTGGGGTCAAGTAAAGTTCCTGGTATAAGGACAAGTTAAGTGCCCAGTACAGGGACGAAGTTAAGTGAAAGTAAGAACGTTGGTGCAGCTGCTAGCAATTTGGACTTTAATTAAATCTTGCCTGGCAGACAGGAGTGGAGGGTATGCTGCCAAGTTAGAAAAGTTTTCCTGTGGCCAGGCTAGGTATTTTGAAAGAGATTGCTTTCCCAATTGCCCAAGGCCAACTACTGTAGCTCCTGTGAGACGTCCAAAATTATGTCCATGGTATCATAAAGGCTCATGCAGCAGAAGCAGAAAAATGCAAACGAGTAGCCAGCAAAAAAAGAAAAAAAGGCTAAAGAACAAGAGAGTGAGGAGGGAAGTTTGGATGAATCATCTGACAGTGGGGATGAAGTGACTAGCATGATATCTAAGTTGAGTTTTAAGTGAGGAAGGCCACCTGAACCCTTGGCATCTTCCTTGCCCTCACCTCCACTCTATAATGGGGAAAGAGGAAGTGAAGGAAAGAGCAGCCACCATGCTTCATTATAGTGAAATATGCTTTGAGAAGTTGGTGCCTTCCCAGTGTTTCAAGATAAGCAAGGGCAGCGAAGAGTCAGTAACTATCTATCTATCCATCTATCACCTTTGCTGCATGTCACTTCCTCTGCTTTCAAGGAGAATATTCCAGACAGTGTTACTTTCCAGTGTAACCATAAGCCTGCTTAGCTTGGGGTAAGAATTAGTAGAAAATGGTGCTTCAACAAACCGTTGTTGTGGGACCCTGACCCATGTTTGGGCCAGCTGCCCTCATTACCACTTAAATCAAAGCAGCTGACTCAACTCCCTTGTTAAAGCTCAACTCCCTTGTTAACTCTCAACTGAAAACTGGATTCTTATTGTAGATATTCTGGAGCAATTAATCTTTGTGTCAGGTGTAAACAGTGCTTCCAAGATACTGCCTTCCATATATTCAAATCATAATGCTAAGTGTAACCTCTGTGTAGTTTCAGAATCTTTCTCATGCAGCTAATTTGTCCTGCGAATAAGGATGAAAGGATTACAGGCATATAACATTCATGTGGAGATTGCCACCGCTCAGCAGTGGTTGAAGATGATCCAGAGGACCTTCATCTTCCTCAAGGATTGGGGATGGATGGTCTTCTGGAGAATTTTTGTTGTATGCATGGTATATGTGTCAGTTGCAGCGTGCACAGGCCCACACTTCTGCCTTGGTGGTGCAGGCCTTTGCTGCCATGGAGGCGGGACAATCACCTCAGATTTGGATTGCTGCCATAAAGAAATAGCCTTGCCATTTTTCTATCTTGCCATGGGATGCTAGGCTAAGCACTGCACAGGGGACAGCTAGTGACTTGTTTGGAGTCCTCTGGAAGGTATGTCTAATTGCTTGAGGGTTAAGTGTCCAAGTGTCCTTGCCCCAGAAAAATGACATGGCAGCTGGCCAAGGCCTCCCCAGGTGGTGAGCCTGGAGGAAGGCTTTGTGTAAGGCCCCTATGTTTGCATATGGGGAATTAGACCTCTACCTTTGCCCATGCAGTAAAAGCAAAAATGGGGGATATGTAGGAGGCCACGGCCCCTCCCCTGGGCTACCCAAAGCCCCACCTTAAACGATGGCACCTGTTGGCTATGGAGCTTGTGGTAAACAGGTCCATATTTGGTGGTGATATGTTCCCGCTCTTCTGGTTGGCTGAGGCCGCACACCTGATGAAGTGATGTGGCCTGGTGCGATTGGAGTGGATATGAGAGTATAAAAGGGCTTGTACCCCAGGGCTCCGGGCAGATGAAGAGGGAAATGAAGATTGTTCAAGGTTGCTGAATAAACTGCTGAGAGAAGAACAAGTGGTTGTGTCTTCCTTGCTGGTCAAGAGAGGGTACAACATTACTTAATCACTAGAGTTTTATACTTGATTACTATCTCAAACATAAACTTAGTTTATTCCAACAGGCTCTTCCTGGAGATACAAACCACTCTTAAGGTCAGGCCCTATGCCAAGCAGCAACAGCCAACAGGAAGCAAACTCAATAGCATTTTGAAGAGTTTTGTTTTATAATAATTTGTCAAGGCCTTTTTGTAACCTGACAAGTACCTTGTTTATATATTACAGTTTCATGTTTTATGGCTTTTATGGGATTTCTGTGTTTGCAAATATATTTGTCTCTGAGTCTAAATGTGTTTCTTGAGATTTTTCTTTGGGCTCTTCTTTTTGTTTGTTGTTTGTTTGTTTGTTTTGTCCCAGTGTTGTTGTTTTTATTTCTGTTTGTTTGTTTGTTCATTTGTTTTTTTCAAGACAGGGTTTCTCTGTGTAGTCCTGGCTGTCTTGGAACTCACTCTGTACACCAGGCTGGCCTCAAACTCAGAAATCCACCTGCCTCTGCCTCCCAAGTACTGGGATTAAAGTTGTTTGCCACCAATGCCCAGCTCTGTGGTTTGTTTTTATCTAGTTTTATTTAATTCTTATTAATATTTCAAGATGGCTTTTTTGCATGATATTGAAAGAAAGAGAGAGAGAGAGAGAGAGAGAGAGAGAGAGAGAGAAGGAAGGAAGGAAGGAAGGAAGGAAGGAAGAAAGGAAGGAAGAGAGAAAGGGCTTATGAAAATAGTTGGGTGGGTAGAGAAAATAGGTAGGATCTGAAGGGACTTTGGTTTGGAAAACATACACAGAATATAGTTAAAAATATAAAAAATGAAGTTCATGGAAAAGCATATATGTAAATGTTTCTTGTCCATGTACTTATATATAGACATACATATACGTTTAAAAATAATTCAGAACAACTCTTCACTGATTATTGTTTCTAGAATATATGTGTTCTCACATGTACCTTGTCCCTCCTTCTTGTTTGTTTCCCTTGTCCAAATAACTTTTAAATTCTGCATTTACTTTATACTACTTACATGAATGACTGCAATTTTCTTCATTAGATCTAACATATGCAGATATTATTAAATACATGTAAAATGCTTACAACACTGTGTGACACACAGTAAACAGTCGTAAAATTATATGTGTATATTTTCCCAAAGGATCTCTTTTATTTGACTCTAATTTCACTGGAGATGGAAACATTTGCTACTAATATTACTCTTATTTAAATGTTTAAAGACTACTTAGATACTAAATTCTGCACACTAGAAAGTATTATTCAAAACAATACTGAAACAATTTGAATTTTATACACATTTGACCACACAACAACATTTGTTTTGAAGTATAACTAACATATATGTCCTCTAAATAGGCTAATGGAATTTACTAAATTTTCTATGCAGCACTGTGCTTTATACTTCAGAGAAAATACTATTTGCAATGACATTTTAAATGTTTACATGATTACTTTTCAATTATTGACCCTTTATATAAAACTTAAAACAATGTAAGTCTTTTCATTTTGTATTTTTCAATTTAAAATGAAATGTTGTTTGTCTTATGTTTAAAAGGCTAGGAGATAGTTATGTAGGCACTCAGTAGTTATTTAATGGGTGAATAAAAGAAAGGTGATTATAAGTCAGGATTATACTTTAGATGGATTATACTTTTCATTGAGGTCAATATGTCATTGCAAATTAAAAGCTGTCTTCAGAAGTACGTTAAGACAGTGTTAATATTTCTCAGAAATTCAGTATTTGAAGCTTGTAAACTTTCTGGCAGAACACCCCCCTCACCCCCACTGCATCCCAAGCTCAGTTCAATTCAGTGTTTATTTTTTGACACACAGTGCTTCAGAGAGATAACCAGATGTAAATGAATCTTTCCCTTTTTTAGTACACTACCCTACCAACTTATAGATGTAGTTGAAGGACAGCAGGTCTGAATTACCTGCTTTTCTCAAATGCACATGCACCTTAAACATTCCTAATTTAGCACTGTTCCAAAAACAATGTTGTCATGGTAAATTTAAGCAACTGGACTATGTCAAGAATGTCACCAGGTATTTGACCATAATTCTGTGTGTCTATAGTGATGTGAATTTGACACCTCTTAACTTACTTGCAATCATCTATTACTCTGGAACACGCAGCTTCATAAAGCCCTGAATTAATCTTTAGGGAGAAGAATGCCTAATAAAGAACACAATAATGTGCAGCAGCTCTGGCAATAAATTTGATGAAAGGTTTCCTGAAAGCCACGGCAAAGGGTAATATGAGTCCACTTATTAGCTCTGTGTTGGTGTTATTTATGTTCTGTGAACCATGGGGAGATAAGAAATTTTATTTTGCTGCCTAGGGTCCATCCCAGGGTCTGGGCATATTAGTTCTTTGGGACTAGTGTTTCTATACTGAGTCGTATCTTCTAAGGAAATGTGTTTCTTTGTTCACAAAAGATTCTTGCAAAACTTTTGTTTGTGTTATTGTTTTTGCTTTGTTTGAGTTGTATTTAATTCTTTCCAACTTATAGTTCAACAGTGTATTGGCACCTTGGGAAGTTTTAAAAGTAGAACAGTGAATTGCATAAAATCCTTCAATAATTTTCTATGAAACATGCTGTGGAAGCATAGAGTCAAAATGAAAGAGTACAGAATCTATTGGATATATTTCTTGGAATGTTCTCTCCTAGATTAACATCAACTTAATATCTATTGAGATTTGAAATTATATAGTTTCATTATGATGTGTATATGTTGGATGATATTGAAGCATTCACATTTGATAAATCTATTTTTACTAATTATTTCTAATTGAATTATTTTCAGAATTGATTTGATAGAATAATCATTTTTTACACCCTATGCCCATAATTGTCTGTAGTTCATAACAAGAGCAAAAAAGGAGAATAATAATTCAGATATATGGTGATATTAGATATCCCATTAGCAATTTCATTGAACCTTAGCAAAATACCAAACCTATACATATTATACTATATTATTTTCTTTTAGGGTAATAATTTTATTTTTGTGAATTTCACAAAATATATTTTATTATATTCAACTTGTACTTCTCTTCTTCTAACTTATTCTAGATCAATCTCTCATTTCCCAGCCCCAATTTTTGCCCCCTTATTTAATACCTCTTAACCTTCCATTTACATTGCCCATATACTCAGGAATCCAATGTAGTGGATCATATACTCAAGTGTATCAGGGCATCTACTCGATGCTCTAAAGTTTACTTGATCATATTCAGATCTGCCTTGTGTAGACAATTGCAGCTTCTGAGATTTCATGAATTCAGTGGCCTTTTCATGTCTGGTCTACTGCTTCTCAACATCTAATTCTTAAAATGTTGCAATGGTCCCTGAGCTTTAATGGAAGGAATAAGTTAGATGGTATAGCTCTGCCTGAGGTCTCTTGGAACAGTTACTTTCTGCATTTTGACCATTTGTAAGTTTCTTAGGTAATATTCTCCTGTGTACAGGGAGGCTTCTCTGATAATATTTGAGAGCTGTACTAAAAGTTCACAGCTGGATAAGATTATTGCAATGAAAATGAATGATGTCTTCAGCAATAGTGGTTTATTATCACCTTCTAGTGGGCAAACAAGAGCAATGGCAGTAGCCTATAATGTTTTGGGGTCATTGGAAGATGCCGATCAAGAAATAATGGAAAGATATATGTCATTTGGCATTTAGCCTTTTATTTGGCACCCTAAAATCTAGTATTGGCAACATACTCTTTGTAAGTGAAATCAAATTAAACCCTGAATATTGACACACATGTATACATAATTGTATAGGTATAAAATATTTTGTTTCCTAATAGAGTTATGGTATACTTAGACAATGAATTATTATCTATTAAGAAAAAAATTAAATTGTTAAATATACAAATGGATCTTGATATAATTCTTAACAAGTTAACCTAGGCCTATAAGGGGCAATATTACATATTTTTCCTCATTTGTGGATACTAGCTTTGAATATTCAGATATGTTGCATTTGGAAAACACATGAGGTCAAATAAGAGTATATGATAAAATGGTTTAAAGAATGATAAATAGAGCAGGCTGGAATAGTAGGTTAAAAAGAAATATTGAGATAAAACGAGTTAAGTTTGGTTGGAGGTCTGGACAGTATTATAAAGGAGGTCATGTGGGGAGGGATAGATGACACTAAAATTTTCACAAAATTCACATGCAAAGCTAACACTGTAGAAACTGTCTAACATACACATAGATATACAGAGAGAGAGAGAGAGAGAGAGAGAGAGAGAGAGAGAGAGAGAGAGAGAGAGAGATTGCCTTATAATCTATAACATATAACATTTTAATGATATCCCCTACTAGATAGGAGAATCTAACAAAAAAAAAAAAAAATACCAAGTGCCAGGATTTGGTTACCTATTTTAGAGAGGTCAGTCAGTAAGTTCTCATAGATCTCTAATCATTACAGGTTTTTGCCATTGTTCTTGACTATCCTCTAGAATTTGAGACTAATAACCTATTGCCAATGACACCATTTACTTGACCATGGAGAAGTTAAACTAGCACTGACCTGGAAACTTTTCCCATTATGTATAACTTTCATTATTCTGAATGATGCTCCAAAATCTACTGAGGAACTGAAAAAGTAATTGGACATACCTATCTATGAATCCTGAAAGCTACAATAATGACATGCTTAAGAAGATCTGCCATTGGTAAAATAATGAAATAGGCATCATAAAAGCATCCACGCACTACAGGGTTGCATGTAGATTCTGCTTCACAAGACGAAACCCATACATATCATTAATTTGCAGTCAAGAATATATTACTAGATAGACCATGAGCCCTGAGAAGAGCGTACTATTACTATGCTGCTAAGAAGATATAGTAATAAGCCAACTACTGATATCTAATGGCTAAACTCATAGATTAATATATCGCTAAACCCTCATCTGAGAAGTTTCTGTTTGAAGTAGCTGATGATGAATATGGTCATTAATAACAGGATAATGCACAGACAATAAGAAACTGCAGCCTATAAAGTATCTCAGACCTAAAGGGAACATATATACTGCACAAAATGCCCACATCCTGTCAAGACTCCTCCATTGCTGGTGGGATTGCAAACTGGTACAACCACTCTGGAAATCAATCTAGAGGTTTCTCAGAAAACTGGAAATAAATCTACCTGAAGACCCAGCAATACCACTCGGGAATATACCCAAAGGATTCCCTACCATGCCACAGAGGCATGTGTTCCACTAGGTTCATAATGGCCTTATTTGTGATAGCCAGAAACTGAAAACCACCAAGATGTCCCACAACAGAAGAATGGTTAAAGAAAATGTGGTTCATTTATACAATATACTCAGCTATTAAGAACAAGGACATCCTGAGTTTTATAGGCAAATGAATGAACCAAATATTAACCCAAGTAAGGTAACTCAGATTCAAAAGGACATGCATGGTAAGTACTAACTAATAAGTGGATATTAGCCAAAAAAGGTGCTGAATACCCAAGATATAGCTCACAGAACTCACGAAGATCAACAAGCTGTAGTGAGCAAGTGAGGACACCTCAGTCTCACTTGGGAGAAAGAAGAAAGCAATCACAATTGGGGAGGGAGAGAAGGACCTGGGAGGGAAAGTGGATGGGGGGTAGTAGAGGGGAGAGGGAAACCTGATCTTGTATTGGATGAGGGAAAAACACTGAAGCCCTGAGAATCAGAACAGCAGAAAGAATCAAAACAGGCAGTCTCAAGAAACAAGAGGTTGGGGGACCCTCTAGAATACACCAAAGACCTGGAAGGTGAGAGACTCTCAGGACTCAAAGGGAGGAAACTTAGACGAAATGCCCAACAATAGGGAGAAGGAACTTATAGACCCCAACTCCAACAGGAAGACAGGGCATCAAGTGAGGGATGAGGTTGCCATCCCACAGTCACATATCTGACCCATAACTGTTCCTGTCTGAAAGAATTACAGGGATGGAAATGGAGAGGAACCTGAGGAAAAGAAGGTCCAGCAATAGGCCCAAAGTGGGATCCAGCTCAAGGGGAGGTTCCCAGGCCTGACACTATTACTGTGGAACACTACCAAAAAGGGATCACGACTGCCTTCTAAAAGTCCCAAGCAGCTGAAAGAGTCAGATACAGATATTTGCACCCAACCAATGGACAGAAGCAGCTGACCCCTGTTGTTGAATTAGGGAAGGCTAAAAGAAGCTGAGGAGAAGGACAATCCTGTAGTAGGACCAGCAGTCTCAATTAATCTGAACCCCTGAGATCTATCAAACCCTGGATCACCAAACAAACAGCATACACTATCTGATATGAGGCCCCCAACACACATACAGTAGAAGAATGCCAGGTCTGTGTTCATTCAGACATGATGAACCTAACCCTCAAGAGACTGGAGGCTCTACTGCATGCACGTAGAAACAGGGGTGTGAGGAGAAGTTGTGAAAAAGTCTGAGGGGAGGTCAGCGAATGGAATATGGAGTGTAAAATTAAATTAAATTAATTTAATAAAAATAGAAAAAACTGAGAAATCAAAAAAGTAGTTGAAAAATAATTGTGGAAGAAGCAATAAAAAGATTTAAGATCTAGATGCAAAAGCAGTGAGGCAGAAGTGGGTGAGTATGGAGGAGCACCTTCAAAGAGGCAAAGTGGGGAGGGGAGATGGGATGGGATGGGGTGTTGTGTGTGGGGTAACCAGGAAGGGAATATTATTTGAAATATAAGCAAATAAAATGATTAATAATTCAAATTTATTTTTTTTTTAAAAAGTAGAAATTTGATCCTGTAATGTTTGGGTACAAGTCATGATTTTCTTTCCATAATGGGGTTGGGAAATCAAAAGAAAACAAATAAATACTGTATGAGGAGAACAATAAATGCCCCAGTGAAGGGAATGCCAGGGCAGGAAGACAGGTGTGGGTGGATGGGGGAGCACCCTCATATAAGCAAGAAGAAGGGGATGGGATCATGGGTTTTCAGAGGGGAAAGTAGGGGAATGGGATAACATTTAAAATGTAATAAAATCTACAACCAATTAAAAAGGAGTGTAAAAGGTGTTGGAGTTGGTGGAAGCATCATCTTCTGCATGGGCAGCCCCATATATGAATTCACAGCAGTTAGAACAACACATACAAAACCCATGGTAGATCAAATCAGAACACAGAGAGGGACTTTAGCCAAATAATCCCACCCTTAAACAAGCATCTACTGACAACTGTTTCCTGAGAGGAAAGGAGGAGGCAATCTTTTATGGAAGCCAAAGTAACCCACACTCCGTGGATGACCCCACATTCAAGCATATTTGACAACAATTTGTTTTAAACGGTTTAAAAAGTAAAGACAAAGGACACAAAGTACCCTCCATTGCCTCTTGCTTCCTCTTACACAGGAGATCTAATGAAAGGGATTTGATTAAGAAACCCCAGATAGTGATGAATGCTGCAATGTATTTTTCTCTTTGTAAAAATGGCTGTCTAATAGTCTCTGATTTTTTTTTATAATCTGCTATAGGAAGGATCAACTTTGTTGATGGCTGAACAAGTGATTGATTTATGAATATAGCAGAATATCATTAGGAGTCTTTTTATCATTACTCTTAGTACAATATGATTTAAAATTTGTACAAATGTATACTTTTAGTACAAATACTAATAAGACCAGTAGTATTTGGTTTTCTAATAGATCTCTAAGCTCTCTAGTCTCTAGTCCTTGGTCTCCAAAGCATTGTGGCCTTCCAGTGGAGGGAGGGGAACACCAACCGACCCATAAAACCATCAACGTAAAATTTGTTCTGTCTGCAGGATGCATGGGGGTAAAGATAAAGCAGAGATTAAGGAGATGGCCAAATGATGATTAGCCCAACTTGAGACCCATCCCATGTAAGAGCGGAAACCCCTGACACTATTAATGATACTCTGCTATGCTTACAGACAGGATCCTAGCATAACTGTTTCCCAAAATGTGTTATCCAGCACCAGATGGAAATAGATGCAGATACCCACAGCCAAATCCCAGGGGGAGATCAGAAAGTCTTGTAGAAGAGTGGACAATAGAATTAAACCAGGCAGATTGGTCAAGCACAGCACAAGAAGATCTACAGAGTCAACTAATCTGTGTCCATGGGGGCTCACAGACTCAACCATCAACCAAAGACCATGCAAGGACTGGACCTATATATTTGTAGCTGATATGTAGCTTAGTCTTCAAGAGAATCCCCAAATAATTGAAGTGTGGGCTGTCTCTGACTCTGTTAAATGCCACTGTATCCACTTCTGCTAACTGGGGTGCCTGGTTGCTCTTCTGTAGGAAAGTGTTTCATCCTACTTCAACTGGATGTTCAAGGGGAGGGTAGGACCCAAGGGGGGCTTCCTATTCTTATCAGAGAAGAGGAGGGAGTAATGTAGAGAGAGAATTTTAATTGTGTAGACTGGGAGAAGACGGGAATGTGAGGGCTATAATCATGATACAAAGTAAATAAATAAATTAATTAATGAGAAAATAAGAAACTTCTCACTACTGCAACTACTACAACAAAAACACTGACACTGATGACAACAAAACCAGGCATGATGGTGCATGTTAATTATGTCAGTTGATTTTTCAACATCTCTGGAGAGTACAGCAGTCACAGATCACAATTTCAAGGCCAGATTAAGATGCATAAATCAAAATTTTAAAAGGGAATAGAGGTCTTCCTCAGTGGTTTAGTATTTGCATAGCAATACAAGGTCTTGTCGTGTCCTGAACTACCAATATTAGATAAATAAAATAAAGGTTAAATTTAAACAAAGCAGTGAAGTATAGGTTGAAGAAATTGCCTATAAAAATAAAACAAACAAACAAATGGGGACCATATTATTAGAGTAGGGCTTAGGAAAAATATAAGAGAAAATTATATGAAAATTATGCAAAATAATATGTTAAAGCAATGGGGAAATATGGATTATTTTCTGAAACAGCCAAAAGTAAGAGGTCTTTATATGCAAATACAGGCTTGGTTGGAGAAGATACATCCAAGTGAATTATCTAAGAATGATTAGTATTTAAACCCTCTGAATCTTTATAATATTGTTATTCTCTTTTATTCATTCATTGAAATTTTTATGTTTGCATTCAATGTATAATGGTCATACCAGTCTCCACTACTCTCTTCCAATGACCTGTGGAACTAACTCCCATATATTTCCCTCCCAACATCTGATTTAAAAAAAACATCAAATGCTAAAATAATTTAAAAATAGAGAAAACGTTAGATGTTTTTAAATGAGTAATGATTGCCTAGTTTTTTTAGTGTTTTCTTTAATATTTTCAATGAGCATATTTTAGGGAAAAATAAGTTAAGGACAGATAAATCCAGGGATTTTAATTTAAGTAAATGCAATTTAGGAACATCATAGGAAACATATTAAGTAATATGATATCTTCACTTATCCTAATTCTATATTATATTATTTAGTATTATAATTTTTTTCGGTGTAATGTAAATTAAAAAGAATGAAAATCAGTATAAAAGAAGTACATTACTAAAGTAGAATTTTGCAACTATTTGTATGTCTGTGTATTTTGAAACACAACAATTATAATAAGTTATACACACACACCAAAAACCATTGTGAAACTTAACTATATAAAAGATTAATGATCTGCCGAAAATTTTTTGTAATGATATTATACTCTCCAATTTGAAGTGTTTCACTCAAGAAACATGTTGTGCACAGCACTTTAATTCCCCCATTGATGTTAACATATAATCTTTTTCGTTGCACATTTTATGGCTAGCAGGTGTAATATTCCTGGTACATTTGTGCTGTTTAAATTCCCCTGAAAAGAGTTGAAGGTAAAATGATTAAAGTTCTTAGGTCTGAAAATTTGATGGCTCCCTGATGGGCTTCATTTCCAAGGAGACTGCATACCTAGTATCTCTTTGCTGTTGTAATTTAGAAACATTCAGACCAAAAACTCATGAAAATGAAAAAGTATAGGAAAAGACAGATCCAGAATGTTTATTTACAGCTTAAAATTCTAAGTCTGTTTTATATAGCAAATAGAATTGTGCCAAAATTTCTTTTATGATCTAAGTTCAATCTCATGTTTTATTTGCTTTACATAACTGTAGCTAGATGCTGCGCTGGTTTTAAGAAGGTTTGGTACAATAACTTTTTTACAGAAATTATAGTCATTTTTATGCTTTTTTTCTTTTATTTTATTGTATATTTTCTTTATTTACATTTCAAATGTTATCCCCTTTCCTAGTTTCCCCTCTGGAAATGTACTATCCCATCCCAGTCTCCCTGCTTTTATGAGGGTGCTTCACTACCCACCCACCTACTTCAGCCTCCCTGCCCTGGCATTCCCCTACACTAAGGCATCAAGCCTTCAAAGGACCAAGGGCCTCTCTTCCCATTGCTGCCCGACAAGGCCATCCTCTGCTACATATGCGGCTGGAGCCATGAGTCCCTCCATGTGTACACTTTGGTTGGCGGTTTATTCCCTGGGAACTCTGGGGGGGGGGTATGGATGGATTACTATTTTTATTTATAATAAGGAATATTCATTAACAATAAAATATGATAATGGAAAGGAAATGTGTACTCTCAATATTCATAGCAAATGGTTGAATAGGTAGATCAATATGAAAACTGATGCTATGGGCATTATTGTTGAAATTTTGATGTCAATTTGACATAAGCAAAAGTCCTCATAAGCATTTCAATGATATATTATATATGTTTTTGGACTGAGCTATGAGCACATTAACGGGGGTTTGTCTTATGTATGTATATTATGGATGACACAATTCCCTAGGTAGGGAAAAGCATAAGCAAGCAAACATCTATCAATTCATTTCTCTCTGCTCTTGACCATTATGTGCTTGTCTGGTTGAAGTTCCGGCCCTGACCGTTAAAAAATTAACTTAAACCTAGAACTACAAACCTGAATAAGTGTAATTTTTCTTCTATATTTTCATTTGTTATGGAATTTTCTCAATATAAGAAAACTATCTAAATAAGTAAATAACTAAATAAAAATACAACACAGGGTATTTAACATGAATTCTGTTTGTCATAATGAAGTGTGTTAACAGACAACTTGCCTAATTGAATTTATATATGAATATGGATTAAATATATATTATATGAAATTAGATAGATAGATAGATAGATAGATAGATAGATAGATAGATAGATAGATAGATAAAATTTTAAACCTTTTAAATTTTGGCAGATCCTTTTTTGTTTATTCTTCTCCTACACAATACACCCTTATAATAGACTCCCCTACCTTACCTACTCCAACTTCTCCCCATACAACTCCCCTTTCCTCTAGTTCCACTGCTTCTGTGTTACTCTTGAAAAGAGAGCATGGTTACCAGCCATATAAACAGAACACGGCATAAGAAGATGAAATCTGGCTCAACATCAACTTTTATATCAAGACTAGATGGCTCTTCTGAACTCCAGTGGAGACAGATGAGTGCTCCTGAGAACTCTCCACACCACAGATCCTCCTCAGGATCACCACAGATCCTCCTCGGAATCAGGGGTGTGTGGAACACAATCAACTCCAGAGAATTCAGCAGGGGCTTGTGCCAGCAAGAACAGAGACAAAGGAACACAGAACTCCCAGAGGTGGGGTTCAGGTTCAGTCATAGCCACCCCTGCCATCTCTCTTCTGAACCCCAGCGGAGACAGCTGAGCTCTTTGGAGGACTCTCCATACCACAGGTCCTTGAGAATGCAGGTACTCTTGCTCTGACCAAGGAGACCAGGGGAGAGTTGGATTCCCAGGAGTGCTTACAGGGGCTAACAGAATCACAGGAGGATCAAACTCCAGCCAGAGACAGCTTGAACATTAACACCAAAGATTTCCAGATG
>NC_034613.1:35877228-35878329 GCF_900095145.1 Mus pahari | reverse complement strand
AATCTTACTAACAGAAACCAAGAACACTGGGCACAATCCGAATCTAGTATGCCCACCACAGCACCCCAACACACCCAAAAAGCAAGATGTGGATTTAAAATCATATCTCATGATGGTGGTAGAAGATTTGAAGGAGAACATTAATAACTCACTCAAAGAAATGCAGGAGAACAATGCTAAACAAGTAGAAGCCCTTAAAGAGGAAGCACAAAAATCCCTCAAGGAATTACAGGAGACCACTGCTAAACAGGAAGAAGTCCTTAAAGGACTATAGGCAAACACTACTAAACAGGTAGAAGAAACACAAAAATCCTTTAAAGAACTATAGGAAAAAAACTGTTAAACAGCTAGAAGAAATGCAAAAATCACTTAAAGAATTACAGGATAACACTACTAAACAGCTAGAAGAAGCACAAAAATCCCTTAAAGAATTAAGATAACACCGGTAAACAGCTAGAAGAAACACAAAAATCCCTTAAAGAATTACAGGAAAACACAACAAAACAGGGGATGGAATTGAACAAACCCATTAAGGATCTGCAAAAGGAAGTAGAAACAATTAAAACCCAAAGGGAGACAACTGTGGAGATAGAAACCCTAGGAAAGAAATCAGGAACCATAGATGTGAACATCAGGAACAGAATACAAGAGATGGAAGAGAAAATCTCAAGTACAGAAGATTCCATAGGGAATATAGACACAACGATCAAAAAAAAAAATGCAAAATGCAAAAAGATGCTAACTCAAAACATCCAGGATATCCAGAACACAATGAGAAGACCAAACNTAAAGATAATAAGAGTAGATGAGAATGAAGATTATCATCTTAAAGGGGCAGCAAACATCAGGGAAATGCAAACCAAAACAACCCTGAGATTTCACTTCACACCAGTCAGAATAGCTAAGATCAAAAATTCTGGGAACAACAGATACTGGTGAGGATGTGGAGGAAGAGGAACACTCCTCCATTGCTGGTGGGATTGCAAGCTTGTACAACCACTCTAGAAATCAGTCTGGTGGTACCTCAGAAAACTGGACATAGTACTACAGCAAGATCTAGCAATACCTTTTCTAGGTATATACCCAGAAGATGTTCCAACT
>NC_034613.1:35868527-35876558 GCF_900095145.1 Mus pahari | reverse complement strand
GATGGCCTAGTCAGCCATCGTTGGGAAGAGATGCTCCTTGGTCTTGCAAACTTTGTATGCCCCATACAGGGGAATGCCAGGGCCAGGAATTGGGAGTGGGTGGGCAGGAGAGAAGGGTGGGGGAGGGTATAGGGGACATTCGGGATAGCTTTTTAAATGTAAATGAAGAAAATATATAACAAAATAAGTTAAAAAAAAGACTAGATGATACAAGCTTGTAAGAGGAAAAAGGTCCTACAAGCAATCAAGACTGACAGTTGTCCTCCCCTGACCACCATCACCAAATTACAAGCTAAACAAACACAGCATGTATGCAGAGGGTATAGGAGACACCATGATTTTTGCTTCAGTCTCTCTTTGCACCCCTATGAGTCTTGCTTGGTTGATTCTCTGCTCTGTGCTCTTTCAGAAGCTTTTCAACTCCAGAGTTTTAAGTATTTCCTGAATCTAATGAGGCTCTTTCCAAGAGGGAAATTTTTAACTTAGCATAAAAATTTACACACTTATAATTTTAAAAAGCTCAATGGTTTATAATGTCAAGATAATGGAAACAGCAATACAAATGTAAAACACTTGATAAATTCCTCACAATGTTTTTTGAAACTTCTCGAGATGTATTGATATGAAATCTATTATATACTTTATTATTTTATGTTCTTCTCTTACTTGTTTACTTCTTCATTTAGAAATCATCCTAGCTACTACCATTTGTTGTTACACCTTAGGACAGTTTTTATTGTTGTTGTTGTTGTTATATTTATATGAATGCATATTGAATAATTCCAGGAAAATACCCACTGTTGTTTATTTATAATAAATCCAAAAGCCATCATAATTTCATAGAAAGGCTTTACTTTTAAATAGAGGAATTATAAAAAGGAAAAGAAAACTATAGACTGAACTCAGTATTCTACATGACAATATACTACAACAAGAAGAGAGATCAAGAACAACCTTTCTGAAGATATCACATTTGAATGAGCTAAAATTGAGGTAGTCATACCAAAGTATTAATTCAAAGTACTCTAGGTACTGGTTAGAAAGTAGTTTTACATATTAGAACAAAGAACAAGACCTATTTGATTAAAATCTAATAACCAGGGAAGAAAATAGCATAAAAGGATAACATAGAATAGACAACAACTAAATATTCAGAAACCTATGAAAGAATATTTATTGTATTACAAAAAATAACTGTTCTACTGACAGATTCTTAGCAGATAAGTAATATTATACCCAATGTGTATTTTAAAGATTTGTATTATCTATTATGAAAAATGTCAATAATGTTATATGGGATATTTATTGAATTACATTGACTTATTGAGATTGTATTATTAAAGTATTAGCAAACATGGTAGTAAACTTATGGGTACAAGGTTTTTGAAGCTAAGCTACAGATTTGATAATGTATTTGATTCGGAAAGTGAAGGAGATGAAATGACCATGTAACATCTAAACCATCATTTGGAAAGTACGGTACTTATGAGAATACATTTCGTAAATTCAGGATAACGAGTTGACCATGCTTTTGGTAGGTGTTGACTCTCCTTGAAAACCAAGCTGTCTTTGTTGCCATAATAGCTTCAGGATGTTATGGAACATTCCAATTGTCATGCTATAGAAGGTCAAATAAAATTGTTTATTGTTTGCTATAATATTGTCTTCTAGTAATATAAGAAGGTATACCCATAAAGTTTTCCCAGCATGATCACCCAAACAGAAGCTTATAGAAGGATACAAACAAACATGACAAACATCACAGAGAAAAGCACATGAAGCCTTAACTCTACAAAAAGAACTATAGGCATCTGTATAAACCTGGAAGCAGGATGTCAAATGGTCAGACATGAAAACATACATACACATAAAATAATATCAATTCAACCTTATGCATTTTGGTAGATAGATAGATAGACAAACAGATATAGACATAGACATAGACATAGACATAGACATTGATGCATTCAATCACAATTTTAAAAAAAGTAAAGGACATTAATTTGAAGGGCAGGCTAGAGAGACATATGGGATGGTTATGCAGGGGGAAATGGGAAAGAAAATGTTGTAATCGAAATATATCTCAAAGATGATAAATAAATATTAGTCCATATCATTAGTCTTATCTTTTGATAGTTTTTAGTTTTTTATCCCATTATTATTATTATTATTTTTTTTTTGGTTTTTCGAGACAGGGTTTCTCTGTGTAGCCCTGGCTGTCCTGGAAATCACTTTGTAGACCAGGCTGGCCTCAAACTCAGAAATCCACCTGCCTCTGCCTCCATTTAAAGGATTAAAGGCATGCGCCACCACTGCCTGGCTAGTTTTTAGATTTTAATTACTCAAAACAGTAATACTTATTAAAGCCATGGTGTTAGAAGTTAATTCTCCAAAAATTATTGTAAAGGAGAAAGTATAATAGGATAGAAGGATGAATAAAGGATTAGGAAGCATCTCAAAGATTAATACCATGAAACACTGGAATTCAGTATTCTATGAAGTATATGGCATATAGAAAAAGATTAAGTGGCACACTACTTCGTAAACAAAGTAATTTTTGTTTATTTAAAATAACATAAATCAGTAAAAGCAGGAATTAAATCAAGGTCTCACTGACATAAGAATTTTTGGACCTATGTCATTACTTATCAAATACTAAAATCCAGAGAGATGTAAACGTGACAGCTTTAAAAAGTTATTCTACTACACAAAATCTCCCAGTGTTAATTTCGCAACATATAAGGTGTCTACTTAAAGAGGCAGATGGTTATTTAATATGTCCTTAGACTTGAATAGAACTCAAAGTGTTGGTAGATACTGAATCTACTTTTTCATGAAAGACAACTTCTGGTGAACTATATCAGCTACTTCAAGTATATGATAGTATATAACACATCATTTCTAATACTAGGTTTTATTTGAAACTTGGCAAGAATCATTGTCTTCTGAGTCTGTATTTGTAGAAATAAAATTTAGTTTTAGAATTACTGTTTGTCTTAGGTTTTTGGACATGTGCCTGTCCACAAAATGTCAGATAAGAATGAAGCACTCTATACTCCCTATTCAAGGACAATCCATGTACAGTTTTTAAAACATCAGGCATTAATAAACAAATACTTCTTTTTGTTATCTTAAATCTCAAGGCATTCTATATTATGTCCAGAGTATATGCAATGCATATCAATCCAAGCTTTTCTTTTAATTATTCACAATATAAACCTGAAATATTAATTATGAAGCATTGATGAAAGTATTAGAGTATTTCAGGACAAAATAAATCACTATTCTTGCCACTGCACAACTCAGATAATGATATGGTACTTCCACGAAAGTATTGATGAGAAAAAATTTCTAATTTTACCTTTGGAGTGATAAAATTATAGATAATATAACTTTAGATTGGAAAGAGCTTTGATTTTAGTAAAGAATATCTATTATAGGAGGGTGAGGGAGTATTTAAGTCATTGTTATTCCTTGAATAGATTTTAAATGGGTCTTGTAGACTCTTAAGTTTACTTTCTACATAACAGTTATAAATTGTATTCCTTTTTATCTAGAGTATTGATTTGTTTTTTCAGTTTACAAAACAAATGATGAACAATATATTTTCTTATCTTAAATCTGATTTATATTTCAAACCACAAAACTTACAAAACCAAGTGGCATTCTATCTAATAATGAATAAAGTCATATCCTTCCCTATATGTTTTCTATATCTTTGGAGACACTTCTATCTTTTGTTCACACTTTTGCTTAACATTCATGACAACCACAGGCATAAGATATTATTTTTGCTTCCTTTTTCACAAATTATGGTTACATATTGTTGGTAAAGTGATACAATTGTGAATGAGAACATAAGGATTAAAAAACAATGAAACCAGATACTATTGCACATGCCAGCAAGATTCTGCTGAAAGGACCCTGATATAGTGGCCTCTTGTGAGGCTATGCCAGTGCCTGGCAAACACCAAAGTGGAAGCTCACAGCCAGCTATTGGATGGAACAAAATGGGGGAGCTAGAGAAAGTACCCAAGGAGCTGAAGGGGGCTGCAACCCTGTAGGTGGAACAACAATATGAACTAACCAGAACCCCCTGAGCTTGTGTCTCTAGCTGCATATGTAGCAGAAGATGGCCTAATCAGCCATCACTGGGAAGAGAGGCCCCTTGGTCTTGCAAACTTTATATGACCCAGCACAAGGGAAGGCCTGGGCCAAGTAGTGGGAGTGGGTGGGTAGGGGAGCAGGGGCAGGGGGGGTATAGGTAACTTTCGGGATAGCATTTGAAATATAAATAAAGAAAATAATAATAATAAAAAAATTTTTTAAAAGAAAGTGAAAAAAAAGAAGTTGGTGAGATCTGACATTACAGACTTAAGAGTGTACACTAAAGCTCTAGAACAACAACAACAAAAAGCAAACACACTGAAAATGAGTAGATGGTAGGAAATAATCAAACCCTGCAATCAATAAATTTGCAATAAAGTAAATAATACAAAGAGGAAAAAAGAAGACAATTGGCCTAGCTGGAAAACGTTTGCTTCTTGTTCTTTTATTTTTTTATTTTTATTTTTTTTTTACTTTTCCTGGTTTTCCTCCAAAAACCCCCAATCCCTCCCCCCTCCCCCTGCTCACCAAACTACCCACTCCCACTCCTACTCCCTGGCCCTGGCATTCCCCTACAATGAGGCAAAGAGCCTTTACAGGACCAAGTGCCTCTCCTCCCACTGATGACCAACTAGACCATCTTCTGCTACATATGCAGCTGGAGCCATGAGTCCCCACATGAGTATTCTTTGGTTGATGGTTTAGTCCCAGGGAGGTCTGGGTATATTGGTTAATTCATATTGTTGTTCCTCCTATGGGGCTGCAAACCCCTTCAGCTCCTTGGGTCCTTTCTCTAGCTCCTCCATTGGGGACCTTGTGCTCAGTTCAATGGTTAGATGAGAGTATCCACTTCTGTATTTGTCAGGCACTGGCAGAGCCGCTCAGGAGGCAGCTATATCAGGATCCTGTCAATAAGTTCTTGTTGGTATCCACAATAGTGTCTGGGTTTGGTGATTGCATATGGGATGGATTTCCAGTAGGGCAATCTCTGTGTGGTGGTTCCTTCAGTCTCTGCTCCACACTTTGTCTCTATATCTCCTTTCATGGGTATTTACTTCCCCATTCCACAAAGGTTCAAAGTATCCACACTTTGGCCTTCCTTCTTCTTGAGTTTCATGTAACGTTTTGCTTCTTACCGTTGCCACCATATGAGTGAAAATCTCAATATCCAAAGACATCTGATATGAATACTTTGATCTACCCCTTTATATTTGCAGTCTTTCAACATTGATATCAGAAATAACTTGTATATCCTTACATTCATAACTAAGTAACATTGAAAGAGAAAGCATCATGAAGCCTACTTTTCTTCATGTGTGTGTATGTGTATATAAATATATCAATATACATATAGATAACATATAATAATTCTCTATTGTTTGAATTTTGACAATGTATAAATGAATGGTTATCCTTTTTCTGAAAAAAAAATTGTATAATCTCCTGTTCTTTCTTATCATCAGGGTCCATGGCATTTGTAAGAAGCAAAATCCATGAACATGAATTTCCTAAATTTCCAATTGTCTGCATTTCTTTATGTGTTTTTATCATCCAGTAGATAGCTTTTGGATTTTGCTAGCCCAGTGTTGCTCCCTTTGCTGCTGTTTCACGGGCTTTTGCTTTCTTGAAACTATTCAATATAACTACTCTCCCAGAACTCATAATCTTACTAAGAAGAAGCCCTGGTCAAAATGGATTCCTCCTGAGGATCATTGATATCCATATACAATCTCGTCTGCAATAATACACTCTCACTAACGAGTTTCTCTTGACCTATTATTAATGAAATTATGTCTTATTCTATGGTAATTTGTAGTAGTTTTAGGATGTTCTTTCAGTTATACATAGTGTCTATTCCTCTGAGAAAAAAAGCTTATGGACCATTTACAGACAAAACATTATTTCTCAATTTAATAATTTCAGATTTTCCTCATTGCTTTGTAGTCAATGAATATCAATAGTAGAGACACTCTTAGTTTTATTTCTCTTAGTATCAAGAAAGATGTTATTCCTATATATTCAACATTGTTATGTATCCAAGTTGGTCTTTAGAAATAAGAATGATGATTCTGAGAAGAGAGATAGATAAAAAGATAATAGAGAGATATAGATAAATAGATAGATTGATAGATAGATAGATAGATAGATAGATAGATAGACAGATATGTTAATTTTTAAAAGGAAAAGAAAAAAGAAGCAAAAACCTAATTGTTAAAAACCAGTTCTGATTTAAAATGTGATATTTGGTTAGTATTTCTGTAATGTATTTATCTAAATCTCTTTCTAACTAAACTCAGGGTTATTTCCTTGTTTGTAATTTGTTAGTGTGTAGTTATTTTTAAAAAGGAAGGAAATTGGTTGTGCTAAAAAGATTACCTATGCTCTGATTGCATATTCATGTGATGATAAGCTGTAGATATAAATATTTTGGAATAAGTATTTGATCAATGTATGCTTTCTTGCATTCATAAGTGTTCAGGCATGACACTTTAATTTTTCTGTATTTTCAGTTTTCCTACATCTGGTAAAAGACACCAATCTCTTTCAATTTAAGGGCATCAGAATGAGAATAGATAAGTTTCATATACTCAATAAAAGCATATGACCTTGTAGAAAGCTCTATATAGCATCATTTGATATTTTTAGAAATTGTCACAAACAATCCATTTCTTCCTTAGCCATTACTATCTGAAACAACAAATCAATATTATATAGAGACTTCAAGATAAGACTCAGAAAAACATCATTTTTATGAACTTAAGTCATATATTTGTAAACAAATTGTCATTCTGATTCACTAAGATTCTTAATTTAGAAGAAAAATTATATGCTTAACAAAATCAAATTGAAACTTCATTTTTCATATGGGATCAGATATTGAATTAAAATTTTGGAATGTAAGTTCCACCTAGCTTTTAATTTTCAATATATTTATAGGGAATATTTTCCACACCTATCAACATTCTAAAATAAACCAATGTTATCTCTTTCCACATATTTCTTGTGAAAATTATGGAAACAATTAATTTTGTAATGGGATAATATGAACATATCCGAAAATAAGCTTTCTCTGAATTTTTATATACTTACCCTTAAAAGGAAAACTCCAGTTTACTCTACTTTGAATTAGGAAGGCTTCATTTCTATCCTTTATATAATAATAAATTTTAAGTTACTCATGAAAGATGATTTTCAATTTTTTAAATCTCAGGAATATTTTGTAGAAAGGATATATTATACATATAAAATGTTTAGTACATAAAATATAATCTTTTTTGAAATGGTCAATGAGCCACACTGTTCTTAGGATGCTACATAATCTTAGGTATTTCCAAAAACTGTTTAACAATCAAATTTTCACAGTATGAACATTTTCTGGTCCATAACTTTTAAGATAAAAATTACACCTTTACTAGGTGGTTGGAATAAATTATGCTTAGATAAGCAGTCTACAAATAGAATAACTGCTAATTCAAATTGTGTGCATGAAGGAAGGAAAGAATTGCCTTGATCATATAAGTGCTCCCTCTATTTACTTAATTCAATTCCATTAAAAATATTTTTAGATATGTGCCACCTCTTCAACAATTTATAACAGAATGTGAAAGCTTTATATGATGAATTATTGCAAATTATGAGGTCTTCGTAGTCTCATATTTTCAATAGCTAGGTTATACATACCTATGCTATTTGTGGAACTTATAGATAGTCTAAGTGTGACCAATTAATAAGTGTACTTTAAGTGTATGTGAATTTTATAAACTAAAAGTTATTTATTTGTATGCTCCAGAAATATAAATTGACTAGCATTGTTTTTCACTTCATGTTTTCAATTGCAAAAGCAATGATGAAATATAATTTTCTTTTTTTAATTTATTTATTATTATTTTCTTTATTTACATTTTAAATGCTATCCCAAAAGTT
>NC_034613.1:35866342-35867322 GCF_900095145.1 Mus pahari | reverse complement strand
AGCTCTGTACCCCATTTTTAATGGGGTTATTTGAATTTCTGGAGTCCAGCTTCTTGAGCTCTTTGTATATATTGGATATTAGTCCACTATCAGATTTAGGNTTGGTAAAAATCCTTTCCCAATCTGTTAGTGGCCTTTTTGTCTTGTTGACAGTGTCTTTTGCCTTACAGAAGCTTTGCAATGTTACGAGGTCCCATTTGTCAATTCTTGAATTTAAAGCACAAGCCATTGGTATTCTGTTGAGAAATTTTTTTCCCTGTGCCCATATCTTCGAGGCTTTTCCCCACTTTCTCCTCCATCAATTTCAGTGTCTCTGGTTTTATGTGNAGGTCTTTGATCCACTTAGATTTGAGCATTGTACAAGGAGATAAGAATGGATCAATTCTCATTCTTCTACATGATAGCCGCCAGTTGTGCCTGCACCATTTGTTGAAAATGCTGTCTTTTTTCCACTGGATGGTTTTAGTTCCCTTGTCAAAAATCAAGTGACCATAGCTATGTGGATTCATTTTTGGATCTTCAATTCTATTCCATTGATCTACATGTCTATCGCTGTACCAGTACCATGCAGTTTTTATCACAATTGCTCCACCAGAGGTTCTTTTATTGTTGTGAACGGCTTTTGCTATCGTAGGTTTTTTATTATTCCAGATGAATTTGAAAATTGCCCTTTCTAACTCTGTNAAGAATTGGGTTGGAATTTTGATGGGGATTACATTGAATCTGTAGATTGCTTTTGGCAGGATGGCCATTTTGACTATGTTAGTCCTGCCAATCCTTGAGCATGGGAGATCTTTCCATATTTTGAGATCTTCTTCTATTTCTTTCTTTAGGGATTTGAAGGTCTTATCATACAGATCTTTCGCTTCCTTAGTTAGAGTCACACAAAGGTATTTTATATTATTTGTGACTATTGTGAAGGGTGTTGTTTCCCTAATTTCTTTCTTCTCCCGTCTGTCCTTCATGTAGAGGAATGCCAC
>NC_034613.1:35836941-35866331 GCF_900095145.1 Mus pahari | reverse complement strand
CCCTAATGGTGCCCAGGTGGGATCATATGGCAAATATGGCAATTCTAATGTTTTATTGGTTGTGAAAAACTTGGGGAAACAACCGCATCATGACGGACAGGTATAGGCTTAGGAAAGGCAGACAAAATTGCCCACCTGTATTCTCCCAATATACTAGGAACCCAAATCCAGAGAGGCAGTGCAAGAGCTAGAGGCATTTTCCAAGGAGTCCATCCGGGAATCATTTTCAGGCATCAGAATTCTTCATGTCAGCCGTTCCGGTAACCAAATTGGGTTGTCTTCACTCTGTGGAAAAACACAGACAGCTCCCCTGGATCTTATTAAAACAAGATCCTACACCCCTCCTTGGTCAGGAAAGTTGTTAGATGACTAGAGCTAGAAACTGGATCCTTCCCAGGAGCTGTGTTGCTTCTCTGGCAGAGCACTAGAGCAAAGATGGCTCTCCTGCAGGCTCAGGACTTGAGACTCCTCCTGAAATATAATTTTCTATATGTAGTGGAGTGGCATAAAACTTCAAATGCTAATATCTTGTGGTTTGCTTGTCATATTGATGAGCAAAATATAATGAATTAACACTTCACTTAATTAGTTTTTGTATTTTAGCTATGAATTTTAGAGAAATGAAGGTAAATAAAATATTTACTATTCCCTGAAAAAAGCACATGGGTGTCCAGTTGCCTTGGCATCATTTATAAATATATTTTGTCTTTAAATGGTTCATGTTAAATATATCTATATCTGATAGTCCAAATATTTAAAGATATAGCTAAGAATAAGTGGTATTAGTATTGTTTGACAGTCAGATATATATAAAAAAATGGAATAGAATTGTAGCTTAACCTACAGCTATATAACTCCATGTAATGAAAAATATTTCAAGGCCACTGAATTAATTCAGGTGGGCACTAAGAAACAACACAAACTAAAGTCTGGGTTGTTTGGGGGATCAAATGGGATACCTTTGGGCTATAAGTCAATTAAATATAACCCAGTCTGTGTACTGTGTGGTGGATTCATTATTAGATGATAAGAATTTCAGCTTGGATTCTATCCTTTCCATTTCCATTATTTGAATATATATATATATATATATATATATATATATATATATATATANATATATATATATATATATATATATATATATATATATATATATATAGTGTGTGTGTGTGTGTATATTATAGGAACCATGTACTATATGATGATTCCAGATGACACTTAATTTTAGCTCCACCTCACCAAAATTTGCCCTTACCTCTGTTTCCTTATCCCCTCCCTGTTTGATCCTACCATCATTCTGGGCTATTGCCAAGGTTTTGGTGGTTCTTCATAAACTGAAAGGAAGGACTTAGGCTTAAGACAACACTTATACAGTTCTTTAAACATAGAGAAGTTGAGCTGATGGCCACCTAGTATTCAAAGTACTTTGCACTCTACCAAAAATCAAAAGTAAATATTAACCCAGCTATAAACTTGTATATGTATAGGAGTGTCCTGCATGGAAAAAAAAAAGAAAAAAAAACAAACAAACACTCATCCACCCCCCAAAAAAACAAAAAAGCTGGTGCAATAATGGTATGAAGCATATTGGGGTAACCAACCAACTTCTTTTCTGAGTTAAGGCCGACTTTATGAGCTGAAACTCCTGCCCAATGCTGCCTGGGTGACCAAGAACCTGAGACCAGATAACCCATTGACCTAATTGAAAACCAAACAAAAATTTTGTGAAAAAAAATAGCAATAAAATGACTTCTAACCTCATAGTGCTGTAGATCAGGACCTTGCTCAACTATCATCAGATAAACTTCCTCCTATGGCAGATTGGAGGGAATGCAGAAATCCACAGTAAATGTGCAGAGCAAAGGACCATGACATACTGCAGCTTAAATCTTTCTTCCCAGTGTTCAGAAAACTGTGGAAGAGAAGACAAAAAGAATGTAAGAGCCATAGGAGAGGAAGCATAGAAAGAAATCAAGGCCTTCCAGACATAAAAGTGTTGGTATACAGAGACTATGGCAACATGTAAATGCCCTAAAGAAGTTTACACAAAATAAGGTCCTAGACCCAAAAGAAGTGAACATATACACCCATCCCTAACCCAGAAGCTAACTCTAATTGATAGGAATTTGCAAACAAAAGAGTTTTCTCCAAGGGAGTCCCACTGGAAAAATGAACTCTACTAATAAACGCAGACCCCAGACCCAGTAGTAGATGGATAATCCTGAAAAAAAAAACAAAAAAACAAAAAAACAATAGCATGTTTGGAGGTTCGTTTTCTCACAATGTTAAGTCAAGGCAATTTGTCTCCCACCTTACAGCTTATTTACATATACATATATATTACAGCATCCAGTTATTACAGTTTTTTATGGGATTCCTGAGTATGTGAATGTGTGTATGTCTTCATCTGTATGCATTTCTTGTATTGTTTTGGCTCATGACGGTTTTTTTTTGTTTGTTATTTTGTTTTGTTTTGTTTTTTTATAGTATTCCAAGTCATTTGGTTTTTATTTACCTTATTTTATTGTTATTATATTTTGGTGTTTATTTATTTGTTATTTTATATTGCAAATAACACTTGCTATATTTATATTTAGGACAATTTTTAAATTTGCATAAATTTGACTATTTTCTTTGCCTCTCCAAGCACTTCCAGATTCTCTCCTCCTTCCAACTTATAAAAATCTAAGTTCTTTCTTTAAAAAAAATATAACTCCACCACAAAACAGGAAAATGAAATAAAACACTGACTTCTTAAAAATCCCATCAAACTGTAACCAAATAAAAGTACACAAAAAAATTCTGGAGTCCAATATGTTAGTAACTACTTCTGACCATGAGGCCTATACTGGAGTGCTTTAATACATGAGTGCAATTCTAATGGAGAAAACTGCTTTTCACACAACAGGTAAATGGGACAGTTCAGTAGTTAATATTTACCCTAGTGGTAAAGTTTTCATCCATCCATCCATTCATTCATTCATTCAGTCAGTCAGTCAATCAATCAAAAGTTCCTTAGATACCGGTTTCCTAGTCACAGAAATAATTTGGAAACAGAAGAGATGGGGGAGGAGGAAATTTGAGTAATATAGAAATGGAAAATAATTACCAGAATGTATTTTATTTTTTTAGTAAAATACAGGATAAACATCAAAGCATTAAATGTGAGACCCATAAGCTTGAGCTCTATTTCTTAACAGTAAAATATTAGTGTAACACTAACTCTAACTACCCCACCCGGGGATCTATCCCATCATCAGCCACCAAACCCAGACAATATTGCACATGCCAGCAAGATTTTGCTGAAGGGATCCTGATATAGCTGTCTCTTGTGAGGCTATGCCAGTGCCTGGCAAACACAGAAGTGGATGCTCACAGTCAGTTATTGGATGGAACACAGGGCCCCCAATGGAGGAGCTAGAGAAAGTACCCAAGGATCTGAAGGGATCTGCAACCTTATAGGTGGAACAACATCATGAACTAACTAGTACGCCCCAGAGCTCATGTATCTAGCTGCATATGTAGCAGAAGATGGCCTATTCAGCCATCATTGGGAAGACAGGCCCCTTGGTCTTGCAAACTTTATATGCCACTGTACAGGGGAATGCCAGTGACATGAAGTGGAAGTGGGTGAGTAGGGGAGCAGTGGCCGAGGAGAGATATAGGAAAATTTTGGGATAGCATTTGAAATGTAAATAAAGAAAATATCTAATAATAAAATATTAAAATTAAAAAAAAAGAGACTTGGACAATATGAAATGAAAATTATTGCTCCTTATATACTCTTAACAAGGCAGTCTTTCATTAGCCTTATTATTCTTCTGGGGAAAAAGGTTAAGCAGGAGTTAACTTTTCACTTTAAAAGTCTCCTAATATTTTTGCTAAATTGCTAGGAATAAACTGCATCTGGCAATTAAAATATGAAAACTTAATTTTAGAAATTAGTTAAAAATGTCTAATAGTACACTTTGAAAGATTATTATTCAAAAAATGTAATAGAATGGAGTGTGCAGATAAATTGAAATATTTATTTAGCCATTCTTTATCATAGTGAAACATGTATCACTTTATTCATAAATGAGGATAAAAATAAAATAAATTTAATAAAGACTACATGTGGTGAACATAATTTAATTTTCTCTTCTTGATGAGGAAAACATTTACATATAATATATATTAATCAGCATAAAATTATAAAGTTCAGTTTTCCCAGTAAAGAAAGCATTGTAGTTGGATTTCCTTCATGCAATTTCATTTGGATTATAAGATGGCAGCCTAATAACAAGGAATAGGATATAGTGTGTGCAATCTACTATAATTTTTCATGTAAATATAAAAGTCTGTCTTTCAAATGACTTAAATATGAAAAATATCAAAATGAATATATGTAATGCTTATTATAATGAGATTTGCTTAAACATTTCATGCACTGTATTCACTCTAAATTATAATAATAGTTTATTTTCATTTTGTTATTGACCTCCTACACAAGGAGATAGTTTGGCAGTATTATGATTCCTGGTATATAAAACTCAGAAGGCTGCTGTACAATCTTAAATCACGAATCCTCATGGATAAATATGAATTGTAGATTCAAAATGCAGGGTTATAAAACCTACCATCAACAAGTAAATGTCAGGAAAATATAAATTATTTTTCACGGAGCTTGGTAACAGCACAAATAAGTGAACATACAATAAATAATTTGTTATGGTAAGTTTTGTGCAATAAAACTATTCATTGAAAGCTTCTAGCAAAAATATTCAAAGTGAAATATATATAAATATATCTCACCAATGTTTAATTGCCTCTTAATTTCAATAATTAGTCATGCACATTGTCATTAGTTATTAAAACAGAGAGAGACCTGAATGTGGTACTTGCCACTCTATGTTCATATTGTTTAACTGAAAAGAACAGAAAGCCCTGAACTTTCAAATTATGTAAATGTTTGATGCTTCCAATATATCCCTGAACTTTCCACTTAGTAAAACTCCATGATTGCAATTAAGTTTAACAGCAGTACTTCAAAAATAAGAGATTCCATAATGTTTTCTCATTTTGTAGGAAGTAGAAAGTTAGAATTATATTTTTAACTTCATTATATGACTTACAAACTAGGTTGATTTACATTATTATGGAAATCAAATATTTAATAAATAAATAAGTGATATAAACCAGTATCTTTATCTGATATTATAATAAAATAAGCATCTTTGATAGGCATTAAAATAATCATTCAGGTACAAATCAAAACTAATTTCAGTTTATTTTGCTTAAAAAGCAAAAACAACAACAAAACCACTATTTGTAATGAGAGACCGAAATGTAGTGAATACAGATTGGAGGGGAGGTAGGGTAGAATTGGGAAGAATGAAGGCAGTGGAAAGTATAATAAAATATATATAGTATGAGAACAGAATATATTTTCAGTAAAGGAAAAAAAATAGACAACTCAGCTATTGCCAAATGTGGTGTCATTAGCTTTAAATATGAGCATTGAGGATGCAAAGGCAAACATATCTGTGTATTAGGCTAACATGGTCTACATAGTAAATTCTATACCAGACAGTGTTGTATATCTGATATTTTATTTCGAAAAGATACAAATATATAAATGAGAAAATCTAAATATTTTTTATGGTTTCAGTTTTTTAATATTTAGGATTTTATTGATTATTTTTAAACCCTATTTCAGTACTTCATTGAAAACTCCATATAATGTATTTTGAACCTACTAACCCTCATCTCCCAACTCCTACAGTTACCCTCCTATTCTTTCCCAACTGTATTTGAAATTTCTCCTTTTATATATTTTTCATTCCCTTCCGATTCCATTTTGTGTTGTTCAACTAGTGTTGGAAGTCGGCCTGCCCAGATATGTAGTCTACTTACTAGCAGTTACATGATTAAAGTAAAAGCGTTTTCTCTCACCTATAAATTATCAAATGCTAAGAGCTCCTTAACTATTGGTGGAATTTTGTGCCTAACTTCTCCTTTATATGATGAAACTTTGTCTGGTTTTTACTTTGTGCATGTGTTGTGCATACTTTAATGATCACTATGAGTTAGTATGAGCAACTGCCTAGTATAACTGGGAAAATTCCATTTCTTCAAGGATTTCATTCATCTCTGCCTTTTACAGTATTTTTACACCTTCTTCTGAGAATACTTCTCAATCTTTAGGAGAGAGCTATGATTGTACATCCTGTTCAGGGCATATCTCTTTTTCATTTTTTATTGGTTATTTTATTTACTGATACTTCAAATGTTAACCCTCTTCCCAGTTTCCCTTCCAAAAAACACCCTGCTCCTACACACACCCAATCCTACCCCAGCATCCTACCATTCCCCTACACTGGGGTATCGATCCTTCACAGGACCAAAGACCTCTCCTCCCACTGATGCCCAACAAGGCCATCCTCTACTACATATGTAGCTGGAGCCATAGGTCCCTCCATGTGTACTCTTTGGTTGGTCGTTTAGTCCCTGGGAGCTCTGGGGGTTCTGGTTTTTTGATATTGTTCCTCTTCTTATGTGGTTGCAAACCCCTTCAGCTTCTTCAGTCCTTCCTCTAACTCCTCCATTGGGGTCTCCACCCTCAGTCTGATGTTCGGTTGCAAGCATCTGTATCTGTATTAGTCATGCTGTGGCAGAGCCTCTCAGAGGACATTTATACCATGCTCCTCTCAACAAGCACTTTTTGGCATCAGTAACAGTGTCTGAGTTTGGTATCTGCAGATGGGATGGATCACCAGGTGGGGCAGTCTCTGGATGTCCTTTCCTCCAGTCTCTGTCCCTCTGACCACTCTTTGTCCCTACATTTCCTTTTGACAGGAGGAATTCTGGGATTGATGTTTTTGAGGTGGGTGGGTGGCACCATCCTTCAACCAGGGGCTGTGCCTATCCACTGGACATGGTCTCTAGAGGTTCTATCTCCCCTTTGTTGAGTATTTTGGCTAATGTCCTCCCCGTTGGGTCATGGGAACCTCTTGGGTCCCTGGAATCTGGGATTTTCTAGTGGCTACCCACTGCTACATACCTCCTTTCCTATTCCTAACCCTCTGTTCTTCTCCCCCATCTTCTCCCATATCTGAACTGCCACCCCTTTTTCCTCCCCCTCTTCATTCCCTCCCAGATCCCACTCTCCTTCTACTTCCTGAGATTATGTTCTTTACCCTTCTAAGTAGGGCTGTAGCATCTACACTTTAGTGTGGGCTTCTTTCCTCTTGGATTTCATATGGTCTGTGAGTTGTACCATGGGCATTCCGAGTTTCTTTCTGGCTAATATCCACTTATCAGTGAGTACACACTGTGTGTGTGTGTGTGTGTGTGTGTGTGTGTGTGTGTGTGTGTGTGTGAGATTGGGTTACTTCACTCAGGACGATATTTTCTAGTTCCATCCATTTGGCTGTGAATTTCATGAAGTCATTGTTTTTAATAGCTGAATAGTATTCCATTGTGTAAATGTACAGTCTTATATTCACTGCATATTGAACAGTTGAGGGGTTCTGTGTTAATTGATAACTATTGAAAAAGAGATTACCTCACAAGGATTGAGAAATATCCTTAATTATGGGTATAACACTACCATTAGAAATAATTTTCATATTATATATATGAATATATATATATATGCATAAATATATGTATATATGTGTGTATGTATATATGCACACACACACACACACACACACACACACACACACACACACACACACACATATATATATACATACATACATATATCAGAATAATAGCTGTGGGTTCTCTCCTAGGGCTTATAACCTATCTAGTAACAAGTTCTTGGTCAGGTATAGCTTTCATCTCATGGAACAGGCCTTAGGTCCACTCAGAAATTGGTTAATCTCTCCTATTAACACTCAAATCACCATTGTGCCAATGGGTATATTTTGTCAGGATCTTTGTTGTTAGTTCCAGAATTCACAACTGGGTATAATTGATGACTACTTTTCTCCTCTGGCAGCATGTGCAGCACCTTCAGCATCATTAAATCTTGACAGTAGAGATAAAGTTTCCAGGTAAGTACACAGGTTTACTTTATGTTTGATTTGCTATTATTTAAGTATGTGGCAGCTTTAGCAACAGGATGTTACCCTAAAGTTCTTGAGAATAGACATTATTAGTGGCAATAGTCTGAAAAACCTGTGGTGTACATAGCTCTACAGGCCTACAACTCAAAAAGAGGTAAACCTTTTCCAGTTCTGCTGCTTTATTTGCTAGCACAAGTTGCTAAGTTGCTCTGCCAGTATGCGTGTATGTGAGTGGATGGTATGTGGAAGATTCTAATGTAGTAGATTTCCATATGTCTTTTGCAAAAGTGTTTTGGTTTTAGTTGTCAATCTACTATCCTTTCCTCTAATCTGAGGTCCTAAGCACTACACCAATTTAACCATTCCTACTTCTTTATCCCCCTTTAACCTCACTGCTCTATTGCTCCTTTGTTTGTGCCCCCACCAATGACCCCTTGCTAAATTCCAGACTTCTGTGGTTATTTAAAATGGAATGCATATACATGCCAATTCAAAACTAACATCCAGAAAGGAAAGAAAACCTGTGCCTTTTGTCTTCCTTTGAGTCTTCTTACCCAGGATGACTGTTTCCAGCTCCATCTATATTCTTTACACTGTTTAAAATTTGAATTTTATTAACAGGGCAATAATAACCTATTGTGTACATATGCCACAATTTTACTTTCCATTCATAAGTTGATGATCATCTATACTGATTTCATTTACTAGCTATTAAGAATAAGGCATCAATTAACACAGATGAACTGGTATCCTGCTAGGACAATGTAAATTCTTTTGGGTATATGCCTAAAATTAGTATGGCTGGAATATGTAGTAGATCTATTTTCAGGTTTTCTGAGAAATCTACACACTGAATATGTTAAATATGAAATTTAAAACTAGTTTATTTTTGCTGAAGCATGTGGCTGCTCTACAGTACTCTTCTTTATGTAATTGAATATTTATTTGCAATTTTCTTTATTTTTATTATTTTTTCTCTTAGTTTTTTTGAGACTACCATGATTCAATGGATGGCCACATACCTAAGAGTTTGTGGTCAGTACAAATTGGAATCCATGACTTTAAAAAATGAAGACCAGTAAACAAGCTTTGTCTCAAAAATCTTCTGAGGCTTATTATTAATAATAATAATTATTATTCACTAATATAATTTGAGAATGACCACTAATGTGATAGCTAAACAATGGACAAGAAGAAAGCTTTCTCTTACATAGTTTTAAGAGTAGAAAGAGAGCCTTGATTATAATATAAGATGTTACAAACTGAATGGTATATTTTGCATGTCTCCTTAGAGTAAGTAACAAAATACTCATGAAAGGATACACGTACAGAGACAAAATTTAGAGCTAAGATGAAAGGATGGACTATCCAGAGACTACCCCATCCGGGAATCCATCCCATCATCAGCCACCAAACCTAGATACTAATGCACATGCCAGCAAGATTCTGCTGAAGGGACCCTGATATTGCGGCCTCTTGTGAGACTATCCCAGAGCCTGGCATACACTAAAGTGGATGCTCACAGCCAGCTATTGGATGGAACACAGGGTCCCCAATGGAGGAGCTAGAGAAAGTACCCAAGGAACTGAAGGGGGCTGCAACCCTGTAGGTGGAACAACAATATGAACTAACCAGTACCCCCTGAGCTTGTGTCTCTAGCTACATGTGTAGCAGAAGATGGACTAATTGGCCATCACTGGGACAGAGGCCCCTTGGTCTTGCAAACTGTATATGACCCAGCACAAGGGAAGGCCTGGGCCAAGTAGTGGGAGTGGGTGGGTAGGGGAGCAGGGGTGGGGGTGGGGTATAGGGAACTTTTGGGATAGCATTTGAAATGTAAATAAAGAAAATAATAATAAAAAAAGAAAAAAAAGTTATTGATGGAACTGGCATAATCATTTAGTGGTTAAGGGCACAGCTGTTTTGTTCAGAGGTCTTAGGTTTGATTCCTAGCAAGCATATGGGCAGCTCATGACTATCTGTAACTCCACTTAAAGGGATCTTGTGCCCTGTTCTGTCTTCCATGGGCACATGACATGCTTGTGGTACAAAGACATATATGCAGCAAAAACATGCATACATATACAATAAAATATATTTTAAAACAAAAAATAATAAATGATTTTTATCATCTTTAGGTCATGAACCTACTTGAGAATTTCTTGAAAGTTGTTGTCTCTCTTTTCCAAAAGTACACATACCTGCAAAAGTCACATATAATATCAGATGGTTTATATATGATGGCAATACATCAACACACATTAGACAATCACCCTTGCTTTTTGAATTTCTAAAGCTTATTTTCAATATTCTTTTTTGTGTTATACTAATTAACTTAACCACATGAGAACTTTGAAATGAAGTGGGTGGTTTCCAAGCACATGAAGAATTGCAAAATTCATGCATTATTCTTAAAAATAATGGCTACTTTTATTTGAGGTCATGCCCTCCTTTTCTCTCCCATTCCATCTCATAATACAGGTACTTTCAGGCAGATATTATAATTTCATATTTATATTCCTGTCATTGTATATTTTAGGTAAGGATATTATAAAGAGAACATAAAAGAGTGGTTAAAATTAAAGCTATATTATTCTCAAAGATTTTACTACATAGAGCAGAAGGAATATTTAAGCAAACTCTTCAGACTGTGGGTTCAGGCATCTCTGAAATGGAAGTAAGCTAAATTGTTAGAATAGAAAGATCTTAGGAGACAACTGGTATTATGCTTCCAATTATCCATTTTTTGATGTGTATATTTGACTATATTCAAAATATATTTTAGAGTGTATACTTTACATCATATATTTTAATGTGGGATCTTACAAAATAATTTACCCTCCAATTATTTAAACATTTAAAATAATTAATTTTTTTGTACAGAGTACTTTATTCATAGAAAATATGCTATTTATAATGCCTTTACCTAAAAACATTTTCCTTTGAGTCTTCAGTACTTTATAGCAATATAATATAAGATTATATACTAACTTTTTGGGAAACAATTTTATTAAGAATTGCCTTACTCTAGAAATGCAACCATAATAGTACTAGTCATTCTTCCTTAAGGAGAAAATGTAATGATGCTATTTGACCTCAGTGTGTAAGCTGAAAACATTCAATAGCCAGTATAATTTTATTAATGTGAATTTACTTCACTAGTGAAACTTGTTCAACTTGTTATATTCCATATTGATTATTTTATGAAGCTTTCTTTCTCTTGTCTCCATGCAGTAAAATGTAAAATATGTAATTATAATAAAAAAAAACTTTAAGTGGTAGCTTATTGAGTATAGTTGGTATCTTATTTCAAATGGGGCACTAGACAAGACGAAAAGCCATTCATTTGTACTATTTGTAAATACCGTCTCCTTAAAGTGTCTGTTCAGTATGTTGCATAAATCAATACATATGTGGATATATGCAAACATGTGAGCAAAACAAAAACTTATACTCCTTATAAACTAGGGTTTTATTGCTGAATAAATACTACTACAACATGATCATTTAAATATTTTTTCTGGTTATCTTTTGCTCATATGAGAAAGTTTTGCATTATCAGTGCTAGCTTCTTTGCTTAGGATTTCATAGTGTTGAAATCAAGGAGTCTTTTCCTTTACTGAATATATGATTGCATCATATCAAAATCAATTTAACAATTATATTTTATTATACATTTTGTGTTGTTTACATATATATGTATACATGTATCCTATACATATACACAAGTGTACAGACATTTGAATCATCTGTATAGTCTACTTAAGAATCTATAAATTTAAATGTATAGGCTTAAACAAATGTTACTCTTGCTGTTGTAGGTGTATTTTAATATGAATGCTAAAATTTTTATCCTCTGCTGCTTCTCTGTTGTCTTTGTTTACCAACTATATTGCTTCCTATTTTTTTAAGAAAATGACTAACACAGAGATTGAAAATAAACTGGCAAGTAGCACAGCAGGTTGGTCACCAGAGAAGAAAGTGAAACGATTTTGTAAGCTAAATTTCATTTGGTAGCTAGTTCCAAAAGTTAGAGAGCAATCTATTTCTGAAGGAAATCACATAGCTTTTGGTTCCATCAGGAAGAAGAATTTTATACCTGCCTATGTCAAACCAATTGACAAGAAACCATTTGACACTTCAAGTGCAAAGCACTGATCTGTACTTACACACATAATAAAGGTCAAAACAGTAACTTATTATCAGGTGCCATTTTGTGTAAATAGCTAGAAGAGACTGTTTATCTTATTGAGCCTTCTAATTTGTTTTACTGCATATATAAATTCCAGTGTGTTATGCCATTTTATTTGAACAGTCACAGGCAAACCCAAAAATTTAGTGTACACTGGTAAATGAGAAAGCAGAGGAGACATTACATTTTTCATCCAGAATAGAAGTTGAATTAGCCCTATGTAATCAATGCTAAGTAGTTGATTTCTTGGAAATATTGTAGCCTTAGATTAGAGGCATTAGGTTATAATGTTTACTGTTGCTAATCTAAGTTGTTTGAGATAGCCAATGAACTTGTTGATATTAAGAGTTCTAAGATTCTGAGACAAGTAAAATAAGAACAGTATTAGGAAAAATTACAATTCGTATTTCACCAGTTACCTCTTAGATTATAACACTTGATAGACACAGGAAAAAATACCAATGTCATGTATGTATGACAGTTACTGCTAATTTTCTACTTAACATTCATTTGTCTTTCTTTCTAATTAACACACACGCACAGACACACAGATACACACACACACAGACACACACACACACACACACACACACACACCTCTATTGTACTTCCAGTATGTCTGTGTGTGTGTGTATGGGGGGATACCAACCTAGCCCAAATAACTTCAACACCAAATTCTCTCTGCCTACAAGATATGCAGCAACAAAGATGGAGCAGAGATTGAAAGAATGGCTATCCAAGGATTGGCACAACTTGAGACCCATCACACAGGAGAGAGCCAACCCCTGACACTATGTCAGGAGTTGGCTATTTTGATACTCTACTATGCTTGCAAACAAGAGTCTAGCACAACTGTCATCTGAGAGGTTTCGTTCAGCAGATGATTGAAACAGGTATAGAGAATGACAGTCAAACATTAGACAGAGCTCAGGGTATCTTGTGGAAGAGTAGGGAAAGGATTGAGGGAGCTAGAGGTAGGGGTCAAGGGTGCCATAAAAAGTCCTACAGAGTCAAATAACCTGTGCATATGAAGTTCAATGAAGACTGGACTGAGACTCTGAGGAGAAGGGGATGGGGGAATAGAAGAAGAGGGGAGAAAGGGTATTACAATCAGAAAATAAAGTGGGTAAATTAATTAATTAATAAAAATATATTATTTCTTCATGAACAATAAAGCACAGGAAGCCCAAATACAGTATTTACTAATTTTAATTGCATGTAGGACTCACCATAGAGTAAAAAACATTTCTAAGTTCAAAGAGATATAAAACACTGCCTAGGGTGAATGAAATGTCAAAGAAGATGGAAGAACACTGGGCTGCTAATCAGTTTGTGGAGTGATCTAATCAGCTTTGTAGTATCAAAAGCACAAATTTGGGCTGCTGGTGGTGATATTTTTGTTAAACCATTATACTATAGATCTGTCATGCCAAGAGAAAAACATAGACCCAACAGACACATGAGAAGTTTGAAATGTTCTCTAAGGGATATTGCAATATTAAAGTGTTCTATTGCTTTATTTTCTCTACTGCATATCTACTATTTTTTTCCTTTTGTTTTGCTATCTCCAGTCATCTGCCAGAGCAGTTTAAGTTCTGTATTCCATTCTGTTAGTTTTATATCTCATTTGTCAATTTCCAGATGTCCTTCTGAGCTTGTTTACCTCCCCATGGAGTATTATAAATAAATATTCCTGAAGATGCTTCAAAATATGCACATATCAAGAATCAACCAGATATGCACCTATAGTAGATAAGAAACTATGAATATACTCTCTGTCATCACATAGTTCTAAGATTTGTGCCTCATGTAAAACATAATAGAAGAATACATCTTTTCACCTCTTTCCCCCTTTTTTACTAAAACTTATTTTAGTTATTTTTTTCCTCCCATGCCTACATCCTCTAGGTTTTTAAGGTAGGGGTCTCACCATCAACCTAAAGCTGTCCTTGAACTCTCAGTCCTCTGGCTTGATTTCCCAAGTACTAGGCTTACAAGTTTAACTTTCAACTTTCTTTTGTAATTTTATTTTATTTTATTTTATTTTATTTTATTTTATTTTATTTTATTTTATTTTAGTTTTTTACACTCCGTTTTTATTCCTCTCCTGGCCCATACTCTGACTGTTCCACATCCCATACTGAAAGACCCCAATTCCAGGGAGACCCTGGCTTAAGTCCTGGGATGAGTTGACATTCCAAGAACTCGAGAGAAACCTTTCTTGTTACAATATCGCATGAGGTTTATTCAGGAATCTGCATGCTGAGTCCAAGCTCATAAGCTGCACAGGGCCAGAAGAGATCAACCCTCCGCAGCTGCAGTTGAGGGTTTTTAAAGGAAGAAAAAAAAACACTAAGAAAGGGGAGGATAAGACCACAAAGAATGGGGAAGGTGCATAAACATCATAAGAATGTGGATGATGGATTACAGCTCATATCTTTATGGAAAGTTTACAGGCTATCTTTGGCAAACATTATTTGTCCCTTACACAATGAGTCAGGTGCCAGGGTGGGTCAAGACTGTGATGAGCCAGTTCCAGTGGTCATCAGTTTCTCAGGCTGAAGGCGAAAGAACAAAGAACTCAGTGCTGGGATTTATTTCTAGGGGTCTAAGAAACACATTGAGTTGGGGTCTTATAATACCTTCTCCCCTCATCTCCATGAGGATGTCACTACTCTTCCACCCCCCACCAAATCAGACCTCCCCACACCCTGGAGTTTCCATCATCTTGAGGGTTAGGTGTCTCTTCACTGACAGAGTCCTGACCTGGCAATCCTCTGCTGTATATGTATTGGGAACCTCATACCAGCTAGTGTATGCTGCCTGGTTGGTGGTCCAGTGTCAGAGAGATAACTTGTGTCCAGGCTACTTAAGATTGCTGGTTTTCCTACAGGCTTGCCTTCCTCCACATCTTCTTCCAGCTTTTTTGTAATTCACCCACAGGGTCACCAGCTTCTGTCCATTGGTTGGGTGTAAATATCTGCATCTGACTCTTTCAGCTGCTCCTTGGCTCTTTCAGAGGCCAGTCATGATAGGCCATTATTTTTGTGAGTGTTCCATAGCCTCAGTCATATTGTCAGGCTTTGGAGCCTCCCCTTGAGCTAGATTCCACTGTGGGATTGGGCTTTTCCCTGGAACTTCTATTCCTTAGGCTCTTCTCCATTTTGTCCCTCCAGTTCTTTCAAACAAGAACAATTATGGGTCAGAGTTTTTGACTGTGGGTGGCAACCCTATCCATCTCTTGACACCCTGTCTATCTATTGGAGGTGGGCTCTACAAGTTCCCTTCCCCCAATGTAGGACATTTCATCTAAGGTCCCTTCCTTTGAGTCTTGAGAGTCTCTGACCTCGAAGGTCTCTGTTACATTCAGGAATGTCCCCCTATCTCCTAAGGTTGCCTGTTTCCATTCTTTCTGTTGGCCCCCAGGGGTTCAGCCCTTCCTCTCACCCAGTACCTGATCATGTTCCCCTCCTACCCTTCCTGTTCCCTTTCCTACCCACATCCTTCCTACCTAACCCCTCCTGTGATTGCTTTCTTCTCCCTCCTAAGTGGGATTGAGGCATCCTCACTTGGACCCTTCAGCTTGTTAACCTTTTCGAGTTCTGTGGACTGTATCCTGGGTATTCTATACTTTATTGTTAAGTTAGTGGAACTATTTCTAAGTTATCATCACAAAAACACTTAAATGATAATATGCATTAAGGCATAATAATTAAAGAATCATAATACACATATTTTCCCATTCTTATAGAAAGCATATTGTTCAATAATTGTTTGCTCATTCCTCATTGTATTCCAGAAGCATTTAATGATCACTTCCTCTGAGAGATCTCATGTCCATCTATGTTATTATTTTATATACTGTATCTTAGTTTGTTATCTTTCCCTTTCTATCTTTTAATTTTCTCTTTTCATTTATTATTATAATAATAAATGAAATTATTTATATAATTACTATATTTCTGTGTATTAATGTGTGTATCTATGAGCCATGCATACATGCAGTGGCTAATATATTGGAATCAAGAAGATAAATTTTAAGTATCTGTTCTATTTTATGCCTTGGTATCCAGGGTTGACTTCAGGTCCTCAGACTTGCATGGAAACATACTTACTAAACATCTTGAAGTTCCTTTGATTCAATTTTTTAAGATAGATAAGATGCTACAAATTATATCATCAAATATATATCCACAATTCACTACAAACACTTACAGTACAATATTATTTCTAAATAATTAATTGACAATACAGTGGAATATTGTAAATAAATGAATCCTCAGAATATGTGAATAGGCTAAATGAAGAGGCTACTGGATGATTTTGGGATAGCATTTTATTGATATGGTGTGGTTATAAAATGTGCTAGATTTATAAAAATTAAAATTTATATCTATGACTTTTCAACTTTGATGAATACATATTTAATATTATTTCTATTAAAATATTATTAAATATTTTTAATAAACTTTAAATTTATTTCCATTAAAAAGTTTATCAGTCTCCATTATAAATTCATGTGTTCCTATTACAATAATATATCTTTTCTTAAAATATAATGTGAACAACTGTTCAAGTAGCAGCAATTCAATGATTTCTAGATTCCACATGTACTTGCACATATGCACTCAGATATGTAACATACACACACACACACACACACACACACACACACACACACACACACCAAAATGAAAAAGGAAGAAACAGAAAAGAAGAAAGGAAATAAAACCTTAGCATATCATTCTATCTCACAAATAAGGTGACATATTGCCTCCACAGTACTTAGAAACTATGGAATTGTTCACTATATTTGGAATGGAAGAAGTCAAAGAATTGCTATTTGAGAATGATATGATAGTATATATAAATGAGCCCCACCAGAGAACTCCTACATCTGATGAATATCTTCCAGAAAGTGGTTAGACATAAAGGTAACTCAAAAAATTAGTAGCTCTCCTCTACCCAAGGGATAAAGAAAGTTGAGATAAACTGGAAACAAAGCTAGGAAGACAGTACCCTTCACAATAGCCAGAGATAATATAAAATAACCTTGTGTAACTCTAACCAAGCAAGTAAAAGACCTGTATGAAACAAACTTCAAGTCTCTGAAGAAAGAAATTGAGGAAAATATCAGAAGATGTAATGATCTCCGATGCTCATGGATCAGTAGGACTAACATAGGGAAATGGCCATCATACCAAAAACAATCTACAGATTCAATGCAATCCCCATCAAAATTCTAACACAATTCTTTACATATCTTTAAAGAACAAATATCAACTTCATATGGAAAAATAAAGCCCCAGCATCACTCTACAATTCTTAACAATAAGAGAACTTCTGGAGGTATCTGTCTTCCTGACTTCAAGCTGTACTGCAAAACAATAGTAATAAAATTCATAATAAAACTATGAATAAAGCCGCTATTAACATATTTGAGCAATCCATAAACTAGAAACAACCTATATATCCCTCAGCTGAAGAATGGATTTGGACAATGTGCTTCATTTACACAATAGGATACTACTCCCCCATTAAAAATAAAGACATCATGAATGTCACAGGCAAATGGATAGAATTAGAAAATATCCGAAGTTAAATCAGACCCAAAAGGGCATGCCTGGTATGTACACATTGATTAGTGGATATTAGCCATAAAATACAGGATAACCATGCTGTAGTCAACAAACCCAAAGAAGCCAAATAATAAGGAAGCCCAAGGGCAGATGATTGAATCTTTCTCAGAAGGGGAAACAATATAGATAACAGGTTGGTGTGATGGAGGGAGGGAAGTGGGTGGAAAAGGGTAAGAGAGCTTGGTGGGATTGTTTTGGGGGAGATCATATGTAGGGAGAGCAGGGGAGGGAACGGAGATCAGTGAAGGTTGGGGCAATCTCTAGGATGTGTCAGAGACCTGGGATAGATGAGGCCTCAGAGGATCAATGTTGGAGACTCTATCTGAGACTCCTAATAATGGGAGATATGCATCTTGAAGCAACCACTCTGTGTAGCCTTGAGGAGTGCCAGTGGAGAGCTATGGACAGCAACTTACCCACAGATCCTTCAACCCAAAATGTGTCCTGCCTACAAGATGTTCAGGGACAAAGATAGAGTGGAGTTTGAGGGAATACCCAAAACAATGTCTGCCCCAAATTGAGAGCCATCCTGTGGGCAAGCACCAATCCCTGACATTATTAATTATGCTTATAGACAGGAACCTTGCATTGTAGTCCTCTGAGAAGCTCCACTCAAAAGGCAAGGGAAAGAGATTCAGAGAATTACATGGAATTCAAGGTGTCTTATGAAAGAGTTGGCAGAAGCACTAAGGGATCTGAAGAAGACAGACACTCCACAGGAAGACCAACAAAGTCAACTAACCCAGACCCTTGGGGTCTCCTAAAGACTGAATTACCAGTCAAAGAATGAACAGTAACTGGACCTAGAACACCTGAATATATGTAGCAGATGAACAGCTTGGTCTTCATGCTGGGGCTGTCTCTGAGCCTGTTCCCAAAAGATAAAGGGAAGGTGGAATGAAGGAAGGACTTGCCTAAGGTAGTACTGGAAGAAAAGTAAGGGCTGAAATCTGGTTATAAAGTGAACACATAAAATAAAATAAAATAAAATAAAATAAAATAAAATAAAATAAAATAAAATAAAATATACAAATGTTAAAAAATATCTTTGTTACTAGTTTTATGATAAGATATAAATAACATACAAATATAACCTAAAATCATATTGATTAAAATTTGTATTGTTTTATAAAATTTCTCATATACTATAAAATTAAAATGAGTGCCCATGTTTCATGAATCTATGTAATGATCGTTTAAAAAAATCACAATTTCTGATGTCACAATAAAGAAACAACTGAAAAAAATGAAGAATATTACCTTTTTAGATCCATATACATTATAAAACAATATTCAGATTTCATTCATCAAATTCCAATAGAAAAAGAAACCACTTGTTTTATCAGAGGCTAAGCTAGTAAGACCCTAAGGCAGATAGCCAAAAATTCCCCAGAGCCTTCACAAATCCCTCAACAGTATCATCTTCCCTTGTCTTCATATCCCAGTCCACAAATCCAGCAGAACTTCACTTCACTACCAGAAGGCATGCAAACTCCAAGAACTGCAAAACCCCAGGAGCAACTCCTGAACACAAAACCTCAGATGGCACACAGGCTGCCAAAATCCCAGCTGAGACACCCTATTGGACCTAAGGACTCACAGGTCACCAGAAAGGCAGGCATGTCAGGGCAAAAGACAACAAAGAAAACAGAAACCAAGGGGGAAAAATCCAACAAACATTAAGTCATAAATCAGACTTAAACCTATAAGTACCCCAAAGACAGATGCCTAGATAGAAGTGTAAGAATACAATCAACAACAGCCATGGAAATAGGGCACCACAAGATTCTAGCCATCCTAGTATAGCAACCTTGGAATCTTCCAACACATCTGAAGCACAAGAGAATACCTTAAACCTGACCTGACCTGGTTTTAAAACAATAGAAGTTCTGAAAGAGGAAATAACTCCCTTGAAGAAACCCAGGAAAACACCAGCAAATAATGGGACTAAATGAATGAATCCCTTTTAGAAATCCAGGAAAACACTAATAAACAATAAGAAAATTAATAAATCTCTTAAAACAAGAAAAAACAAACAAACCAACAGATAAAGGAAATGAACAAAACTGCTCAAGACCTGAAATTGGATGAACTGGATGACAATGGATAATTTTTGATGTTCCTAAAAGAAGTAAACAGGATATAAGTGTAGAGATGTATTTTTCATATGCAGGAATTCAAAGGACAAATGATTACCACTCTAGATTACTGTAATGTGTAGAATGTGAATACACTTACTCAAATCTGTGTGCATGTATAGACCAAAGAGAGTACTGGAGGCAAATGAACCCAAAGATGCAAACAGAAGGCCATAAAGTGCTATGGGAGAAGACCTTAGAAGTATTATGAAATTTGTATATAGATTTCTATGACAAAGACAAAGGCTGTATTGTCACATAGAAAAAAGAATAAAGTTATTGGAATAAAAAGAAAATCCATAAGACCATTTTTTATCTGTTTGTTGGATATTTTGTTTGTTTTCCTTTTCTTTTTTTTTTTTAAATAAGAATACATGTTTAGTTATGGTCACTTCTTAAAAAAGTAATGGAAGAATAAATGCAAATCAAGCCAGTGAATAATTAATTAAGCAAACTATTCAACTTTAAGTTGAGCTGAGATAGAAGCAACCACACATAGCAAGGAAGATAAATTTCACAGAATTGATCTAGGTAAGTCAATTTAATAAGCAAATAGTAACAGTGAGGAAATAAATTTACCATAATGCATCATGCAAAATTTCTGTCAAGAAAATAATTGAAAGGCATGCAAATGAACAGAAAATTGTGTTCTAAACCCAAATAACATAGTCAATAGATTGCAATCTATGAACCCAGTAGATGGTGGGACATTAAAGAATCAGTTATTAATATGTATAAATATTTAAAGAAGCATATGAAGAATTCAAATTTTACCATACAGATTCAAAATTAGTAAATAGTCAAATGTATAAAGTTATAAAAGTAAAAATGAAAATTATATAATTGAAAACTTTAAAAACTTGAAAATAAAATATAGAAGGGGGCCATAGTATACTAGGGTATAGAAGTTTCATTGAACTGACAGAATGTAGTAATGAAGCAAACTCAAGGACAGAGAAGATAGTTTGAGACACAAATGAAGTTCTGCAATGTGAAGTAGCATGTCACAATAGTATAACTTGGATTTAAATGATTGTGAATTTTGGTTTACAACGTGAAAAGGCTATGCATGAATAACATAGGATGGAAAGACTTACAAAAGCCAGTCAGCCAAATAATCACTAATTAGAAGAAATTTATACATTACTAGAGGGTTGATCTTTTTTAAATTTAATTTTAATTTTTACTTACTCACTTTAGATCCTGTTCACTGATCCTCTCCCATCACCCCCTCCCACAATCCTTCTCCCATCCTCCCCCATCTCTACTGAGCTTATGGGGAATCCTGAGTATTCCCCCCACACTACCCTGGCACTTCAAGTCCATTCAAGGTTAGGGGTCTCCTCTCCCACTGAAGCCAGACAAGACAGCACAGCCAAAAGAACTTATCCCACATACAGGCAATAGCTTCTGGGATAGCTCCAGATATATTTGTTCAGGACCCATGTGAAGACCAAGCTGCACATCTGCTACATATATGTAGGGATGCCTATAGCAAGGCGCTCTCTCTCTTTCTCTCTCTCTCTCTCTCTCTCTCTCTCTCTCTCTCGATAGATAGATAGATAGATAGATAGATAGATATAGATATAGATATAGATATAGATATAGATATAGATATAGATGTAGCAATAGATAGATAGATAGATAGATAGATAGATAGATAGATAGATAGATAGATAGATAGATAGATAGATGGTGGTTCAGATTTTGAGAGCCCCAAGAGCCCAGGTTAGTTGACTCTGTTCATCTTCATATGAAGTTCCTCTCCCTTCAGAGCCCTCAATTATTCCTCCTATGCTTCCATAAGAGTCCCCAATTTTTTTCCACTTCTGGATTTGCCAGTAGCCTCACGAGAGACAGCTATATCAGGGTCCTGTCAGCAAAATCTTGCTGGCATATGCAACAGTGTCTGGGATTGGTGGTTGGTTATGGGATGGATCCCCAGGTGGGGCAGGCTCTGGATGATTCTTCCTTCCATATCAGCTCCAAACTTTGTCTGTAATTCCTTCCATGGTTATTTTGTTCTCCCTTTTAAGAAGGATTGAAGTATCTATACTTTGGTCTTCCTTCTTCTTGAGTTTCATGTGTTTTGCAAATTGTATTTTGGGTATTCAAAGTTTCTGGGCTAATATCCACTTATCAGTGAGTGCATATCATGTGCGTTCTTTTGTGATTGTGTTACTTCACTCTGGAGGATATCTTCTGGAGGATGATATCCTCCAGATCCATGATATAGCTGTCTCTTGTGAGGCTATGCCAGTGCCTGGCAAATACAGAAGTGGATGCTCTCAGTAATCTATTAGATGGAACACAGGGCCCCCAGTGGAGGAGCTAAAAAAAGTGCTAAAAGGGTCTGCAACCCTATAGGAGGAACAACAATATGAAGTAACCAGTAACCTCCAAAGCTTGTGTTTCTAGTTATGTATGTAGCAGAGGATGACCTAGTCAGCCATCATTGGGAGCAGAGGCCTATGGTCTTTTGAAGGTTCTATGCCCCAGTACAGGGGAATGCCAGGGCCAGGAAGCAGGAGTGGGTGGGTTGGGGAACAGGGAGGCATGAGTGTATAGGGGACTTTCGGGATAGCATTTGAAATATAAATGAAGAAAATATCTAATAAAAATAAATACAATTTTATGAATTAAATAAAAAGAGTTCCCAAATTCCATTCACTGCTTAGCTGTGAGTCTGTGTATCTGTCTGGGTCACCTGGACAACATGAGGGCTGATATTTTTTTTTTAAATAGACTCAAAAGGAAATATATATACAAAGTTATAGTAAAGAGGAATTTTAATTAATGATTAAATTTTTCCACATCCAATTGAAAATGCTTTGCTGTCAAGTCCCTTCCAGTCTGTGCCAGAACCAGGTCACATAGGGCACAGTGTCAGCGAACAATCCCGCAATACCTAGAGGACTGACCAAGCAATCACTGGTGAGTGGAGCATAGTATCTGCTCCAAACCCAAGACTTCTGCTCCAATCCAATCAAGCATGGAACCTGAGAAAGCTCTAGGGAAGCAGAGAACTAGCCTGATCAGGGGCACAAGTTCCTTCCGGTCTGCACCAGCACCGGGTCACCTAGGGCAAGGAGTTGGTGGACAACCTCACGGTCCCTAGAGAACTGCCCAAGTAATCTTAGGATCACTGGTGAGTGGAACACAACATCTACTCCAATCCTACAACTTCTGCTCCAATACAATTGTGAAGGGCCTGTGTCAGCAGGAACAAGGACACCAGAGCCCTTCCTGACCAGAGGCTCAGGTTCCTTTTGATCAGTTTTGGTTTACCTTGGTTTCGAATAGACCAGACACCTCCAAATTCCTCAAAAGAGACACCACTTCCAGGCACTGTAACACGCCCAGGATCTTAGGACAACAGGGCCACAGGATAACAGGAGCTGGGTCACACCAGTATTAGAGGGTCTCAGAGGAGCTTGACTGCCAACAACTCTGACACACCCAGAATCTTATATTCACAGGAGTTCACAATCATAGAATCACAGAGAAATCTGGACTTGACAAGGCCCGAATCAACTGGGATTATAGGAAGGACAGGCTCCTATCAGATATATTGAGGGCAGCAAGCATTTGAGATAACCAGATGGCAGAAGGCAAGCATAAGAACAGAAGAAACATAAACCAAGGTTACATGGCACAATCAGAACCAAACCCTCTCACCATAGCAAGTCCTGGATACACCATCACACCAGAAAAGCAAGACATAGATCTAAAGTCACTTCTCATGATGATGATGAAGGACTTTAAGAAGAAAATACAGGAAAACACAGGTAAACATCTAGAAGCCTTTAAAGTGGAAACAGAAAAATCCCTTAGAGAGTTACAGGAAAACACTATCAAACAGGTGATGGAATTGAACAAAACCATCCAGGATCTAAAAATGGAAGTAGAAACAATAAAGAAAACCCAAAGGGAAACAACTCTGGAGATAGAAAACCTAGGAAAGAAATCATGGATGATAGATGCAACCACCAGCAATAGAATACAAGAGATGGAAGAGAGAATCTCAGGTACAGAAGATTCCATAGGGAGCATGGACACAACAATCAAAGAAAATGCAAAATGCAAAAAGACCCTAACTCAAAACATCCAGGAAATCCGGGACACAACGAGAAGACCAAACCTACAGATAATAGGAGTAGATGAGAATAAAGATTATCAACTTAAAGGGCCAGCAAATATCTTCAACAAAATTATACGAGAAAATTTCCCATACCTAAAGAAAGAGATTCCCATGAACATACAAGAAGCCTACAGAACTCCATATAGACTGGACCAGAAAAGAAATTCCTTCTGACACATAATAACCAGGACAACAAATGCACTAAGTAAATATAGAATATTTAAAAAGCAAGGGAAAATGTCAAGTAACATATAAAGACAGGCCTATTAGAATTACTCCAGACTTCTCACCAGAGATTATGAAAGCCAGAAGATCCTGGACAAATGTTATACAGACCGTAAGAGAGCACAAATGCCAGCCCAGGCTACTATACCCAGCTCAACTCTCAATTACCATAGATGGAGAAAGCAAGGTATTCCATGACAAAACCAATTCACACAATATCTTTCCATGAATCCAGCCCTTCAAAGGATAATAACTGGAAAACCCCAAACAAGGATGGAAACTAAAGCCTAGAAAAAGAAAGAAAGTAATCCTTCAACAAACCTAAAAGAAGACAGCCACAAGAACCAAATGCCAACTCTAACAACAAAAATAACAGGAAACAACTGTTACTTTTCTTTAATATCTCTTAATATCAATAGATTTAAATCCCCAATAAAAAGACATAGACTAACAGATTGGCTACACAAACAGGACCCAACATTTTGCTGCTTACAGGAAACTCATCTCAGGGAAAAAGACAGACACTACCTAAGAGTAAAAGGCTAGAAAACAAATTTCCAAGCAAATGGTCCAAAGAAACAAGCTGGAGTAGCCATTCAAATATCAAATAAAATTGACTTCCCACCTAAAGCACTCCTCCATGTTGGTGGGACTGCAAGCTTGTAAAACCACTATGGAAATCTGTTTGGTGGTTCCTAGAAAATTGGACATAGTACTACCGGAAGATCCAGCAATACTTCTCCTGGGCATATATCCAGAGGATGTTCCAAGTGGTAATATGAACACCTGCGCTACTATGTTCATAGCAGCTTTATTTATAACAGCCAGAAGCTGGAAAGAACCCAGATGTCCCTCAACAGAGGAATGGATACAGAAAATGTGGTACATTTACACAATGGAATACTACTCAGCTATTAAAAACAATGAATTTATGAAATTCCTTGGCAAATGGATGCATCTGGAGGGTATCATCCTGAGTAAGGTAACCCAATCATAAAAGAACTCACATGATATGCACCCACTGATAAGTGGATATTAGCCCAGAAATGTAGAATACCCAAGATACAATTTGTAAAACACATGAAACTAAAGAAGAACTAAGACCAAAATGTCGACTCTTCGCCCATTATTAGAATTGGGAACAAAACTCTCATAGAAGGAGTTACAGAGACAAAGTTTGGAGCTGAGATGAAAGGAGGGACCATCCAGAAACTGCCCCACCCAGGGGTCCATCCCATAATCAGTCACCAAACGCAGACACTACTGCATATGCCAGCAAGATTTTGCTGAAAGGACCTTTATATAGCTGCCTCTCGTGAGGCTATGCCAGTGCCTGGCAAACACAGAAGTGGATGCTCACAGTTAGGTTTCGGATGGAACATAGGGCCCCCAATGGAGGAGCTTGAGAAAGTACCCAAGGAGCTGAACGGGTCTGCAACCCTATAGGTGGAACAATAATATGAACTAACCTGTACCCCCAGAGCTCATGTCTTTAGTTGGACATGTAGCAGAAGATAGACTAGTCGGTCATCATTGGGAAGATAGGCCCCTTGGTCTTGCAAACTTTATATGCCCCTGTATAGGGGAATACCAGAACCAAGATGGGGGCGGTGGGGGGAGGGTATAGGGGACTTTGGGGATGGCATTTGAAATGTAAATTAAGTAAATACCTAATAAAAATTGGAAAAAAGAAAATGCCTTGCTGTAAAATTCATACAAAGGAAATAATCTGATTTCTTCTTAAAATGTTTCAGTTTTAAAATGAAAAAGCATTCTATAGGCACAAAACCTCCAATGAAATTTTGGCAAACCATAATAAGCAATGGATGAAAAGTGTTTGTATATTATGACAAAGCATAACATATTTCAGAATAGAAAAGTTTATTTAACAACAGAAAATCAGTGAATTTAATAAAATATATTTTCAGAATTAGAAAAATGTATTAGCATTTTAATAGGTACTGAAACATAATTTACCAAATCCAACATGCTTTCATAATAAAAGCATTCAAGTGGCTAGGAATAGAATAGTACTTTTGCTACCTCATAAAGTGCATTTATTGAAAACTTGCAGCTGAGATCATATTAAATGATGAAAGACTAAATGCTTTCCCTCTACAATTAGGAACAATAAAGTATATTTGCTTTGGCTAGCTCTGTTGTACATTATGGTAGAACTCTTTTCAGCAAACCAAGGCTTAAGAATAAATAATAGACATCAGTTTTAGAAAATAAATAATAAAATAATATTTGTTCATAAATGTCATTATACGTCATTTAGATAATCCTAAGGATCTCCCCCACCCAAGGAACTGATTATTACTGAGTTCAACTAGGTAATGGCATATAGCATCAATATACAAAATCAATTACATTCCTGTGTCCATTAAGAGTTTCCAAAGTAATTTATGAAGCCATTTCTACTTTCAATAGCATCAAAAGAATACAATTGATACAAAGGAATAAATTTAAGGTGAACATTTCAGGTTCATGTATTGGAAAATTCAACATTCTGAGACAAGCAAGTCTTAGCCAAATTAACCTATAAATTAAAATATATATATACTCACAGCAACCTCCTTTATAAAAATCGACAAGCTGATATTAAAATTCATATGAAAAGGCAAGGAACTGAAAGAATCAATATAACCGTGAAAAAGAATAGTGTTTGAAGATTCACAATTACCTATTTCAAAAGTCTCTTCATAATTGCCATAATAAGATTTGGGTCTAGAAATTACATGAAGAAAATGGAATAGAAACAGGCTAATTGTTACATTTATGATCAGTGTATTTTGGATAAATGTGTTGTATAAATTAAGTAGGTGAAAGGCTGTACTTTATTTTTCCAGTCCAGATTATTTACTTAATAATCGATAATACTAGAACAATTGACAACTACATGCAAAAAGATGAAATTAGTTCTTTATATCACACAAAAATTACCTTGACAATAATAATAGTCTTAAAGATAAATGCTAAAGTTATATATAATAGAATGAAATAATAGCCATTATTCAGTCAAAGATTTTTTTTAGATATATTATAATACAGAAAGGAAGGATGGTCCACTTTTTAAAAAAAATGTCATAATTACACTTAAACAAAAGAAAATATCTATAAAATTATCCACTCTTGGGCATTTAACGAAAGGATTACAAGTCTTACTATAAAAGTATCTTCTCCTTCTTTTTTGTTGTTCCAGACACAACTACCAGAAAAGGTGCAAAACCTAGAGGTATATTGCCTAATGAATGGATTTACTCCATTAAATATTATTTACATATTAATAAAAATGAAAATATGAAATTTGCTGGTAAATACAGGAAATAATTACCAAGAGTGAGGTATCCTAGACTCTGATATTAGTATTAAATTTTCAGTTATTAATGTCAAATTTAGAACATCCATAGAGGTCAGAAAAGTACTGAGGAGCCATAGTGATAGGCTTGCAAATGAGGATATATAGAGAGCTATGGTTGCTATAAAGGGTTAAGAGGGGATAAAAGAACAGGGAAGATTAAACTATAGTGAGACAGTGAGGCATAATGTAGAGGAAGTAGCATGGGGAATATTTTAGTTAGGGTTTCCACTGTTATGAAGAGACATCATGACCAATGCAAGTCTGATAAAGAAGATTTAATTGGGACTGACTTATAGTTTCAGAGGTTCAATCCATAGTCATTATGACAGGAAGCATAGCAGCAACCAGGCAGACATGGTACTGAAAAAGGAGCTGAAATGTTTACATCTTGTTCTGACTTCAGATAGGAGAGACTGGTATCCACAGAGCTTGGCATCACTTCTGCACTGGGTAGAACCTGAGCATAGGAGGAGACCTCCAAAGCCCACCTGAACAGTGACACACTTCTTCCAACAAGGCCACACCTCCTTACAGTGTTACTTTCTATGGGGTAAGCAAACTCAAATGACTAGAGTGAGGAATAAATAATACTAAAACCATTCAAAAATGAATGCAAAAATTTATTGCTATGAAGATTTGAAATATAACATAAAAAATTTCTAAAATGGGGTTATCCATTAGCAGTGGTACAGTGATCATAGTAGACCACAGAGGCTAACAAATATAAAACAAAAATTTACAGCTATTATATTGTTAAATGAATGTAGTATTAAACTTACTCCAAAAGACAAATGGCTAAACCCATCTATCACTGTTAGCCATTATCTAAGAAGTTTCTATCTGCAATGGATGGTAATTAGCACATGGGCCCACAAGTTGACAAAGTGTAGAGGACCAGAGACTGCAAAAAGTTCAGTCTTCTAAGGAACATATGAAGTAAAACCCCTCCTGAGGCTCAGAGATCTTTGTGGAAGAGAGAGCCAGAAAAAAAAAGTGCAAGAGGCAGAGAAGGGGAACAGACTACAAGGAAACTTTATTTCAGGATACAATAGCATAGCTGCATATATAGCTCATATTTTGGAGAGATAAATATAGAAAACCTGTGCAAGTCAAAGTCATTTCAAATTACAGCATAGAGATGGGTATGCGGACAGCATCATATCTCTAATCATTGAACTATTGACAATTGTTATATGATGGAATAGTAAGACAGAGATTTCTTTAAAAGTATAGACCCTGGTATTGACCACATATTAAGTGATGGCTATGCATCCAAGAATATTTTGACTGCACAAATTGGTCTTGAAATGTTTTTACAATAAGATAAAAGACAAATGGGTTACAAGGAGTTGATGTCTAGGAAGAACTATCGATGCTGGAGCTATATTTATTGTTGCATGCTTTTAATCACAACACTTGGGATGCAGAAGTTGGCAAATACTGTGAATTTGAAGTCTATCTGGTCTACATAGCCATTTTCAGGACACCAAAGACAGTATAGTGAGAACTTGTCTCATGAAATATTACTGGCAAAATAATGTCAATGAAATAATTCTTAGGTGTATTCTGCTATAACCATAGATCAGAGCCTAACTCAATTGTTATCAGTGAGGCATTGTCCAGCAACTTCAAGG
>NC_034613.1:35419346-35421176 GCF_900095145.1 Mus pahari | reverse complement strand
TCTCTCTCTGTGTGTGTGATGTGGTGTGTGTGTGTGACTCTGTGTGTGTGTGTGTGTGTGTGTGTGGTTTAAATTTGTGTAAAGTCTCTCTGTGTGTGTATATGTGTTTCAGAAGAGAAAGAGATAAAAATGTTGGTATGCTTGAGGAGAAATCTAGAGGACATATGTTTAATACCAGTATAGAATACATAGTGAAATCCTGTTTTAAATATATTAAGACAAATTTTCCAAAGATAATTATGTTAAATCCACCTGACAAAATATATTTTACTTTAGGAAGCAAGCTTGACAAACACTTTATGTGAAATATTATCTTATTTTCCTCAAGGAGTTTTATGTTACACTTGTACACGCACATACAGATAAATTCATATATTCTGAACATTTCCTTACAACCATTCTAGCCTAATTTCTCAACAAGCATTTCATGGTTATTTTCCTTCACTTCTACTGATTGCATCATGGCAATTCTTGCTACTTTAATTACTTTTTTAATTTATTTTTGTTGTATACAAATACAGTGAAATTCATTGGAAAAGCTACACCTATCCAAATTTCAGCCACACTTCTAGGCCTGTATACAAGTTTCCTCCACACTTCTACATTCCTTTCTTCCCTTTTATATAATTTTGTGTATTATATTATTTATCACATGTCACAAGTCAAATACATAAAATATATAAAAAACTCAAGAAGTTTATCACCAAAAGAGCCAAACAATCCAATCAAAAAATGTGCTATAGAACTAAACCGAGAGTTCACAGCTGAGAATCTTGAGTGGCTGAGAAGCACCTAAAGAAATTTTCGAAGTCCTTAGTGATCAAAGAAATGCAAATCAAAATGGCCCTAAGTTCCACCTTATAACAATCAGAATGACTAACATCAAAACCTCAATTGACAACATATGTTGGAGAGGACTGGAGAACGAGGAATACTTCTTTGCTGGTGGGATTCCAAACTGGTACAACCACTCTGCAAATCAATCTGGAGGTTCCTCAGAAAATTGAAACTAGACCTACCTGAAGACTCAGCTATACCACTCTTAGGAATATACCCAAATGATGCCCCACCATGCCACAGGGGCCCATGTTCCACACTTTCCACATGTGGCCTTATTTGTGATAGCCAGAAGCTGGAAACAACCTAGATGCCCCATGGCAGAAGAATGAATATAGAAAATGTGGTTCATTTATACAAGGGAATACTACTCAGCTATTAAGAATAAGAACATCTTGAGCCCTTTAGTCCTGTGGAGGTTTGTTGCCCCAGTGAAGGTGTTGCTAGAGTGGTGAGGCAGGAGTGGGCATGTGGGTGGGTGAACACCTTCATAGAGGTAAAGGGAAGGGGTATGGGGTGAGAGGATGTAACGCAGAGGTTTGTGGAGGGGTAGCCAGAAAGTAGGAGATCATTTGTGATGTAAATGAATAAAAGAATTAATAAAAATAAATAAATATAATTCTCAAAAATAAATGTAAAAAAGAATATTAATCAACATTAGTAAATCCACATGAATTCACAGAGACCAAGCCAGCTTGTACACAGCCTGCACAAATCTGCACTATAACCTCTGAATTTGTATTATGGCTTCCAGTTTAGTCTTTTATTTTATTTTGTTTTGTTTTGATTTTTTTCTTTTTCTTTTTATTATTTTCTTTATTTACATTTCAAATGCTATCCCGAAAGTTCCCCATACCCTCCCCTGACCCTGCTCCCCTACCCAACCACTCCCATTTCTTGGCCCTGGCCTTCCCCTGTGCTGGGTCATATAAAGTTTGCAAGACCAAGGGGCCTCTCTTCCCAATGATGGCCGATTAGGCCATCTTCTGCTAC
>NC_034613.1:35412565-35419015 GCF_900095145.1 Mus pahari | reverse complement strand
ATGGTCATCCTTCTTGGTTTTCTTCTGTTTTGCATATTGTATCTTGGGTATTCTAAGTTTCTCGGCTAATATCTGTTCATCAGTGAGTGCATATCTAGTGACTTTTGTGATTGGGTTAAATCACTAGGGATGGTATCCTCCAGATACATCCATTTGCCCAAGAATTTCATAAATTCATTGTTTTTATTAGCTGAGTTGTACTCCATTGTGTAAATGTACCACATTTTCTGTATCCATCCCTCTATTGAGGGACATCTGGGTTCTTTCCAGCTTCTGGCTGTTATAAATAAGGCTGCTATGACCATAGTGGAGCATATGTCCTTCCTTATTACCACTTGGAAGATCTTCTGGTGGGGCTCACAAGTATGTGAGCAAGTAGATCTCTGATTCCTATGTCTTCTCTTGGGCTCTTTTCCTTTTTTTTTTTTTTTGTTTGTTTGTTTGTCTTATCCAACTTTGATGTGAGTTTTAATCTTTTTATATATTATTTTGTTATATTTAAAAATGTATGAATAAATGAATGAATGACAACTTTGCCATTATGGTACATGTTAACAAATTAACTGACATTTATACCTGCTGAGATAAAAATCTGTTTTCTCCAATAGTGTGACACTGAGTATATCAACATGTATGAGACAGGCCTCATATTCTGGAGTAGTTGACCAACATAGCATGGGATCCATTTTTTTAATGTGTATTTTGGTTATAGTTTGGTGGAGATAGTGAGTGATTGTTCTTTTTCTTGGTTTTGTGATAAATTTTTAATCTCTATCAGAGACTGACACATGCAGAATAGGAAACTCTCAATCAACCATTGGACTGAGCTCGGGGTCCCTGATGGAGGAGTTGGAGAAGGAACTAAAGGAGCTGAGGTGGTTTGCAGCCCCATTGAGGGATCAACAGTTTCAATATGTCAGATCTCTTGGAGGTCCTGGAGACTGGACCACAAACCAAAGAATACACATGGAGTGACTCCCTGGCACTGGCCACAAATGGGGCAGAAGATGGCCTTGTTGGACATAAGTGGGAAGAGAGACCCTTGTGCCTGAGGTTTTTTGATGTCCCAGTGTAGGGTAATGCCAGGGCAGGAGGATGGGAGTAGGTGGATGGAATAACACCCTCATAGGAGCCAGGGGAGAGGGGATGGGATAGAGGGTTTCCAAAGAGGAGACCTGGAAAGGGAGAAACATTTGAAATGTAAATAAAGAAAATATATATATTAAGGATCAGTGGGTATGAAAAGGAAGAGGGTCAGGAAGGACATGGGGAAGGGGAAGAATATGATCAAAATATATATAAATTTGTTTAAATGATAAAATATAACAAAAAATACATTTAATATTCTATGATTCTGAAATATCCTTGTACTGATCTTTTGACTTATTGCTATAAAAGGAACTTTGCTGGAATATGCATTAAGAGAAGAGAAACCATAGTTACAAGGAATTAGAGAATGTATCTCCATTATGAATTAATAAATCAATTTGAGTTTTAAAAGTTAATGCTTATTTTTAATTTAATACATTGAACTTCTGTTTAAAAAATATTTTAAAATAAAATTCTATAAATCATATAAAATTTATTATGATTTTTGTACAGTAGGGGAATTCTTAGGGCAGTGAGGCAGGAGTGGGTAGGTGGGTAGGAGAACAAGCTCATAGAGGCAGCGGAGAGGGATGGGATAGGGGAGTTATGGAGGGGAAACTTGGAAGGGGGATAACATAGGAAATGGAAAGAAATAAAAAAAAAACAAAATGATTTTGAAATATCTTTATAGAATCATCATGGGGGGGTATATCTTGAACATCTTGATTATAAAGGCCCTAGAAATGTCTCAAATATCATTTTTAAAAAGTGTACAAGTGATACTAAAAAGATAGAATAAATTATGATTCTTTGTACAATTCTCCAAAACATTTATTTATCTGACACCAGTATAAAATCTGAAAATAAACATGCAATGGCATTTTCTTCAGTCATTCCTAATCCCATGGTTCCTTAATTTTAATGTTTTATAACATTTCATTAGGAAATTCTAGCGTATTTATTACTATGCATTATTAATACACATATGTGCCTAAGAGATGTACAGTTTGTAATTATTTTTCTTTTCAAACTATAATAGCTTCACAGTGGGCTTGTTGCTGCTCTGGTATTTCATCTCTGAATTCTCCTTCAAACATTCTGGGGCTGTGACAGAAATTTGTATTTGAACAGAAAAGCTGTCAAGAAGATGCAGTGCTACTATCCATCAAATTTTTAATCCTGACCATACTTAGATGCTAGGGAGTCTGGCTGTCCAAGACACTAAACAAAGATTGAAATTATGCCTTCTGTTCTTGCACATCAAAGTAGCACCATTATACCAAATTCAATAGACCTGTATTACACTCTATTAATTTCCTATTAGTTCTTAGCTTTGCAAAATCTAACTGTGGTGTCACTATGGTTTAGGCATGCAACCTTGATTCCAACATCAAAAAAATGAAACCTTCACTTCTAATAATTTTACAGCCAATTCTACAAATGTAAATCCTTTTTCATCTTGTCATCCTTTCATGTCTTTAATGAGTTTGCTCACTAACAGTGTAGAATCTAAATTTAACTTTCAGAAAAATTATAATTGAGCATCTCCAGGAGTATACTAATTACAGTGTGGTAAGAAATAATTTATAATGTCTGAAACATTTATCTTTTTAAAAATGCCATCAGTATTTAACTACATATAAGAAAGAAAATAATGGACTTAAATTTCTTAAACAAATTTATATTTTGAGAGAAATCATCATCTACCCAAATTGGTCTACATATTTAACTGATTCATATGACTTTTAAAAACTACACATGTTGTCATTAAGAAAGCAAATCACTACCAGGCACAAAAGCATAAGACTCTGAAGTGAGCACTCAAGAGAATGAGGCAGGAGAACTGTATGTTTGCAAAGAATCTGCAGTGCATAATAAATTTTAATTTAAGGCCAGCATTTGCTATACAATAAGATCCTGCCACAAATACATTAAGTCAAATTATTCAGAGGTTACCATGTTAAAACTATATGACAAATGAAATTTTACTTTTGGGTGTAAGAAACTTGATAAGTATTTTATATTAAATATTAGAGTATTTTCTCAAAGAAACTTATATTTATATATATTGATTTTTTGCTTTATAATCTAACCTTTAAATCTAATAAAAATCTCTTAAACTAGCTATCCTATTCCTACCTTTTTTCTCTAGTAGTAGATATTAATTTGTTAATAATAGGATATGAAACACTTATGAAGAGTAAAATAGCATTTGCTATTTTAGGTTTTCAGAGAAACTTCAGTCTGAAAAATAAGCAATAAAATTTTCCCACTTTAAAATTCAATAATTATTTTACTATTTATTTATTATTTATCTAAAATATATTGGTGTGCCATATGCATGTAATTCTGACAGAAGCCAGAAGAAAGCTTCAGATCCCTCAAAACTGGAATTATACTTAGTTTTGAACCACTATGCGTGTGTGTATGTGTGTGTGTGTGTGCGTGCGCGTGCTAAAAGTTGAACTTTGACCTTCTGCAAGGACAAAATATCTTAATTGATAAGTAATCATTGTAAACCTTAGAGTCATCATTTTAAAAGTTTGTATTTTGTAAATGGAGTGGGTTTGATAGGGGTACTGGTAGTTTTTTTTTAATTCATTAAAGATAAATGATTATTTACCAGCATTATTACAAAATGTGCTGCTGTAGAATGAGAGGAAGTTATCTTTTCTGTGAGAATCTTACTTTTGAGAGACCTGAAATCTTGGATATTTGGTTTGAGATCTATCAACTTCCACCAAGGAAAAACTACTTCAGCATTTCAAGTATCCATAAGTAATAAATAGCAGAGAATCCCAACTGCTTTAAACAACTTTCCCAAGACATAAGGACTTTTCCCCATGTACTTTCAACATATAGTAATGTATTCATTTCATTCTTCTCTATGTGTTACTTAAAAAGGGAATCTGAGTCGCTAAAAACTTGCAATTATATTTTATCATCATCTAAAGTAGCTATATTTCATTATAAATCATGACATGTATTACTTTAAGTACAATACAAATATTTTTCACTACTCAATCAACATGAATTTTAATTTTTATAAACATAAAACTTGTGAAGATCATATGCCCCAGTATAGGGAAATGCCAGGGCCAGGAAGCGGGAGTAGGTGGGTTGGGGAGCATGGCAGGGGGAGGGTATATGGGACTTTGGTGATAGCATTTGAAATGTGAATAAAGAAAATAACTAATAAATATTTTAAAATATAGAAATATCATAAAAAGGTTATTGTCTATAGTCCTTAACTTTTAATTTTAAAAAGCAAAAACCATCAAGTACCAATTGCTAACTTGTGTATAATATAATGATTATATAAATACATAAATCTTAATTTAATTCTTACATTAGCCATGGCATATAAGGAAGTATAAAATAGTCACTTCAATTAAGACTGTACAAATTGTATGTGTTATAATCATTTTTAAAACCTTGTGTCAGCTGTAGACCCTAAAAACCCAAAAGAATGATCAACATTTTTTAAATTATCTCTTTTATTTTATAGGTTGAAGAATACTGGATATCCATAGCCTTAATGAATGCATTTGTGAAACTATCAAGTTATTTATTTGATACATAGTAATTTAATAATATTTCAGTCAAATTTGTTTCAAGACTTAGTTCCATTTCTACAATAACTTAATGTATTTTAGCAAACATAATATTTTCCCAGAGAACAGCCACTCTCTTCTGATTTTTGAATAATGGATACAAATGAAGTGCCATTCACTTATACTACATGGAAAAGAAGGAAATTATGTTAAAACACATTTATCTTTTACAAAATGCCTATTCATAAGCATCCTTTAATTTTAAAAAAAGTAATATATTAGTCAATAATAATCTGTATAGCATTTAAGTAAAAACATTAAACTTAGATAATTAATGTTATAAAAGTTATCTATTGTAGAACCATATTTAAGCAGTGTTTTCTTCTTTGATTTTATTATATATCTTATTTTATAGCATTTAATATTATGAATAATGGCTTAGGAGTATAATTGTTCTGCAAAATGAGGTATAATCACATTCAGTAAAGCTTTTCTTTCTTGAATATTTTCATCCATATTTTATTCTCTTGATATATAATATTTTTTTAAAATATATGTTTAACATTAGTTGAATAATGTTCCTACAGGTTTTCTTCATACCATGATATTTAAGATTATTATTTAAGATTGCTATGTAATTTCAGAGGTAAGAGTCTGGAATGAAAGCAGTTTAGTTTGATGACTAAGAACAGCAGTAAGAAAATATATTTTTGAGAAAACAGAACTAAGAATATGAACATCGATCAGAATTAGAGGATGAAATGCCAGAAGATATTGCAAATTTTATAAATAGTCTAACATATAGATCCCATGAAAATGGGAGTTTCATGCACACATCCATGAATTTCTGTGTCATGTTTTCCATTGATGTAGCCAGGTGGGTAAACTAACATTTGGAAAACAAAATGTTTCCTTTGCAGCTATATTTGAATGGAAAATGATCACTTACTCAATGGTGGATATACCTTAGAAAAATACTCATAATCAATTTTAAAAGTCATTTTAAGTGAGATGTTAGAAACTAGAGCACCAAACCATTTGACCCTACCACCTGACGTAGTAGAAGAGATTTTGAGTTCATGCAGCCATATGTAAGGGAGATTAGACATCACCAAATTAGACACAGTTTACTGGTTTAAAAGATAGAAAAAAAGATAATTGAAATAATGTCAAGCTGTGGAATGGATTGAAAAACAGTGGTATGACTGAATCAGAAAAATTGTGGTAACATAATATTTATTGACAAATTTCTTCTACTGGACCACTATATTTCCTAAAAATTTTAGTATAATTCTGATACATGGAGAATTTTTAGTATGTGGTGATTTATAGAAAATAAATAATAAAATGTAAGTTCTCGGGACAACTGTTTACTTTCCAGATATTATCATATTAAGAAATCTTTAGGTACTATAATTAATATTGAAGTACAGCTACTATATAGACACTGGTATGTTAAGAAGGAGTGAATCTAGAATTGTAAGATAATTGAAGAGGAATTATTAATTAAAAACAAACTAGGAATCAATGCAGAAAGTATTTGTCACAAAACATAGTGGTCTTAGTAAAATTCATACGCATTCTATAGGATAATTTTCCAGATTTTATGTATCAACATCAGAAATCATGGAACAATTTACTATGACATGTAATATTTTTACTAACTCTAACATCATTAAGTAGAGAAACATATTAAAACATTTTCACATAATGGAAAGCTTATTAGATATTTGGAGAATTTATTAACAGTATTATCAAAAATATATCCATATATATATATATATATATATATATATATATATATATA
>NC_034613.1:35387266-35411985 GCF_900095145.1 Mus pahari | reverse complement strand
GAGAGAGAGAGAGAGAGAGAGAGAGAGAGAGAGAGAGGTTAAGGGTGATAACTTCCATAGTAGAGTATACACTTTTATTAACTAATTATTTATGAAAAATGCAATCAATCACAGAAGAATAAACTTATGCAAGTAAATAAATTTTACATCCTTAACCATATATTGAAATTGAATTTATTTAATAACATGAAGAATTTGTATTTCTAATGTATTATATTTTGAAAGTGGATGTTGGTTTGAATTTTTTTCTCTTTACAATTTGCTTTTCTAGTGGATATTTTGTTTATTTACATTTCTTTTTTAAATATATTTTTATTAGATATTTATTTACATTTCAATTGTTATCATCTTTCCTGATCTCCCCAGATACCCCCTATCCCATCCTCCCACCCCCTGCTCCTATGAGGGTGCTCCCTCACCCAACCATCTACCCCCACCTCCCTGTCCTCACATTCCCCTACACTGGTGCATCAAGTCTTCACAGGACCATAGGCCTCTCCTCCCATTGATGCCCAACAAGGCCATCCCCTGGTACACATGTAGCTGGAGCCATGGTTCCTCCATGTCTTCTACTTGCATGGTGATTTAGACCCTGAGAACTCTGGTTAGTTGATATTGTTGTTTTTCCTATGGGGTTGCAAATCCCTTCAGCTCCTTCAGTCCCTTCTCTAACTCTTCCATTGGGGACCCTGTGATCAGTTCAATGGTTGACTGCAAGCATCCACCTTTGTATATGTCAGGCTCTGGCAAAGCCTCTCAGGAGACAGCTATAGCAGGCTCCTGTCAGCATGCACTCCTTAGCATCCAAAATAGTGTCTGGGTTTGGTGTCTGTAGATGGATCCCCATGCAGGGCAGTCTCTGGAGGGCCTTTCCTTTCGTCTCTGTTCCATACTTTATTTCAGTATTTGCTCTGTATTAGAAATCTTTATTTCTAGTGTATTGTATTTCAAAAGTGGATGTTGGTTTGAGTTTATTATTGGAAGAATGTGTACTTCCAATGTATTATTCTTCAAAATGGATGTTGATTCAAATGTCCCAAGCCAATCAGAAAATAGATATTTTGTAATCTATAACAGTAGCAATATTACAGTTATGCAGTAGAAATAATAATTTTATGGTTTGGATTATCACAATGTAAATTACTATATTAAAGTGTCACAGCATTAGAAAGATTGAGAGCAACTAAACTACAAGCTTCACCCTGGAAAGTAGTTTTCAGGCTACCAGAAAGGGAAACTCATCAGATCGCCCAGATACAAATCTTTTAACATATAACAATGACTAGTCTATAAAATTTACTGGTGTAATAGTGACATAATATTATATAAGTAGCCAGTTATGTTTTTGGTTACATTAAAGTCAATTCCATGAGATGAAACCCATACCTAACACTGCTAATGTTACCAAGAACATGAAATAAGACAGATCTTGAGACATAGTGGGATTTCTATGACTATCAAACTTCTAAATGAACATACCAGTAAAATCATACATAACATATTACTATACACACCAATCTTTATCAGAGAAGCATCTTGGAAGTACATGAAATTAATAAAAGAATCTAAAACTCAACAATATGTAGAGAGTGAGAAACTTTGGAACACTCAACCCTAAGTCAAATTTCTTTTTCTACCCTTATCACCAAGGCTCAAGGATAGGATCCATGCAGAAAAGGAGACAAAAAGAAAAATATATAGAGGGTGGATGACTCTAAGAAAAAATCTTCCAGACACAACAGGAAGGACATCCATAGGTACTCATAGAAAGCATGCACACAAGACCTGCACAAATTCAAACCAGACAAAATATTTCCATGATGCAGAATGGTAAGTAGGCACAAAGTCCTATTGCTAATCAAGAAATTATCTGAAAATGATACCTGTTAGAAAAGAGAAAATTAATTAATTTTTTCCAATGGAGTGACACTGCGTATATCAACCACATGACAAGGTAGGCCCTAGGTCCAGCAGAAGTAGGCCAACACAAAACTGACTTGGGTGTGTATGCGTGTGCGTGTGCATGTGCACATGTGTGTGTGTGTGTGTGTTTGATGTATATGTGTATTTTTGTCTTGTTTGATTATTTATTGTGTATTTTTGTTTTGTTTGATTATTTATTGATTTTTGTTCCTTTATTTTTTTGGATGAGGGGAGTTTTGAGGGAAAGAACAGGAAGTAATGTGGAGAAAGGAGTGAGCTTTATCTGGGAAGAAGTATGGGAGGAAGAAGAATATGATCATTTTGGACTGTAACCAATGCTTGCAGTAGCTGAGTCTTTGGTGGGGAAGAAGATAGTGTTAGTGATGGGCAATGCAAAGAAGCTGGAGGACTTCATCCAGATTCTAGGAGATAAGTTTTCATGCACATTGGTGGCACAGAAAATTGACCTGCCTGAATACCAGGAAGAACTGGATGAGATTTCCATACAGAAGTATGAGGAGGCAGCTCACCAGGTGCAGGGCCCTGTACTTATGGAGAATACCTGTCTGTTATTTAATGCACTTAGGGGACTGACAGGACCCTACATAAAATGGTTCCTATAGAAGGTAAAGCCAGATGGTCTCCACCAGTTTCTGTCCAGCTTTGAAGATAAATCAGCCTATGCACTCTGCAGATTTTGCTCTCAGCCCTGGGGACCCAAACAAGCCAGTACTCCTGTTCAGAGGCTAGAACCTGGGAAAGACTGTGTTCCCATCAGGATGCTGGGACCTTGCCTTTAAGCCTGATGGATATGAGCAAACGTAGGTAGAGATGCCAGACTGAGAAGAACACCATTTCTCACCTGTTCCAGGCCCTGCCTAAGCTACAAGAATATTTTAGTGTGACTGCTGGGGCTGGTGATCTCTAGGGCCATGGGTAGGGGGACTAGTTCAGAACTCACCAGGAGGCAGGCACTCCTGGCAAGGATTTCTCTGGTTTTCCCTTTGCCAGGGGATACAGACAGCTTCAGCGGCTAGTTCTTGGAAGAGCAGTTGGCTCTGCATAGGGGAATTCTGGGTCAGTTGATACTAAACTCTCGCCAGTTGCAGTTCAAGAGTTGCCTTTAGCCAGGCATAGTAGTGCACACTTTTAATCCCAGAATTTGGGAGGTATAGGCAGACAGATATTAGTGAGTTCCAGGCCAGTCTGGTTTACATAGAGAATTCCTGGACAGCCAGAGCTACACAGTGAGACTTCATTTCAAAAACAAAACAAAACAAAACAACAACAACAAAAACAAAACAAAACAAAAACAAAGTTGTATTTGCAGTCTCTGGTTCTGGGATCCTGAAAAAATTTTGGGTGTTCGCACTTATGTGGTTGAGGGTTTGGCAAAGAAATACACAACTTTTGATTTTAGAATGTAGCAAATATAAATTCTGGAAGACATTTGTTTTCAAAGTAAATGGTATGTCTGATTTTGGATAAAAAATAAAGAATAGAATCAAAATATAGTGCATGAAATGAGAGATTTTAAATAAAATGTATTCTTTGGAAATTTATTGTAATATAATTGATAATAAGCCCAAATAAAAACATAAATTTGTAAAGAAATGAAGATGATCTTAGAATACTTAGAAATTATTTTACAGAAATCATAAAATATAATATACTGCTTTAAAGATTTATGTGCAGTATAAAGCTTTGGGATGATTAAAAAGTATTAATTCAAATGTTAAAATAACTTATTAATTGATTTGTATGTGCTAGTTTTTTTGAAAATATGGTTATTTATAAAATCGGTTGTAAGTATAATTCTTTGTCTTATTCTATCACAAAATAACTGGTATTAAAATAATCAACTCCCAAAAGTTATGCATGAGTTAGGACTCTCTCACAACTTTTCAGTCTTTCACTAATATTTCTAACATAAAATGTGGTGGTGATACTCCTCTATATTTTATTCTTCATTATATATATATATTGCCTATGGAAAACATTGACTTATTAGTATGACCTTTCATGGCCCACTACTCAGCCTCATACAAATACTCCTAATATCCTTCTGAGATTTGCTGTGCTTACTTATAGGACTGCCACAAGAATATCTGCATAACACCATCTCATTCAACAAGGCCCTATCATTAGCCTATGTCTCATTAATCAAATCATCTACCCTGATATTTTTGAGTATAAAAAGGTTATAGTTTAAGAGTGAATTGATCATAATCACAATTGTCACTATAATCACCAATATTGATTGATTGCTTCATGTATAGTACTATTAAAGAAAACAATATTTAAAGAAAAGCTATTATCTAGTTATAAATTGATGTTTTCATGTTACAATCTCACTGCACATTAATAACTATAACATATATATATATATTTATGTATATATGCATATATATTCATAATAATAATAAGACAAAGCATTTTATAATGATAAACTCACAGGTTTTATTTTTTTTAACTTTTTCCAATTTTTTATTAGGTATTTTCTTCATTTACATTCAAATGCTATCTGGAAAGTCCCATATACTCTCCCTCCACTCTGCTCCCCTACCCAGTCATTCCCACTTCTTGGCCCTGGTGTTCCCCTGTACTGGGGCATATAAAGTTTGCAAGACCAAGGGACCTCTCTTCCCAATAATGGCCAACTAGGCCATCTTCTGCTACATATGTAGCTAGAGACACGAGCTCTGGGAGTACTGGTTAGTTCTTATTGTTGTTTCACCTATAGTATTGTAGACCCCTTCTGCTCCTTGGGTACTTTCTCTAGCTCCTCCATTGGGGGCCCTGTTTCTGAGGAACCTTCAGAATTATTTCCAGAGTGGTTGTACCAGTTTGCAGACCCACCAACAATGGAAGACTGTCCCTTTTTCTCCACATTCTCACGTGGAACTATTATAACAAAAGCCTTTGTTTATTAAAATGCTCTGGATACTTCTATCAGTACATATTTTACCTATCGTCTACTTTTTCAGGGCAGTTGTATTTGTGAGAATTTATGGATGTAGGTTCTAATATTAACAAAAGGCAAAATCTCATAGCAAACTCCCTGATCCAGAGGAGTGAGGATACACTAGCAGTTTTACAGCACACCTAAAATCTCTAGAACAAAAGGAAGTAAATTCACCGAAGAGGAGTAGATGACAGGCTATAATCACAGTTGATCTTAGCCAAAAGGCCTAGAAGCGGTTGACAGGATATAATCAAACTCAGGGCTGAAATCAACTGAGTCGAAACAAAAAGAACTATACAATAATCAACCAAACCAGCTGTTTTTTGTTTGTTTGTTTGTTTTGTTTTGTTCTGTTTTTGAGAAAATCAACAAAATGGATAAACCCTTAGCTAGACTCAATAGAGGGCACAGGGACAGCATCCTAATTAACAAAATCAGAAATGAAAAGGGAGACAGGGAGACATAACAACAGATCCTGAGAAAATCCAAAACACCATTAGATCCTACTACAAAAGGCTATACTCAACAAAACTGGAAAACTTCCTAGACAGATACCAGGCAGCAAAGCTAAATCAGGATCAGATTAATGACCTAAACAGTCCGATACCCCTAAAAAATTAGAAGCAGTCATTAATAGTCTCCCAACCAAAAAAGCCCAGAACCAGATGGGTTTAGTGCAGTTTTATCAGACCTTCAAAGAAAACCTAATTCCAGTTCTTCTCAAACTATTCCACAAAATAGAAACAGAAGGAACTCTACTTAATTCATTCTATGATGCCACAATTACTCTAATATCTAAACCACATAAAGACCCAACAAAGAAAGAAAACCTCAGATCAAATTCCCCTATGAATATCACTGCAAAAATACTCAATAAAATTCTCTCTAACCGAATCTAAGAACACATCAAAACAATCATCCATCATGATCAAATAGGCCTCATTTCAGGGATGCAGGGATGGTTTAATATATGGAAATCCATAAATGCAATCCACTACGTAAACAAACTCAAAGACAAAAACCACATGATCATCTCGTTAGATGCTGAGAAAGCATTTGACAAAATCCAACACCCATTCATGATAAAAGTCTTGGAAAGATCAGGAATTCAAGGCCAGTACCTAAACATAATAAAAGCAATCTACAGTAAACCATTAGCCAACATCAAAGTAAATGGAGAGAAGCTGGAAGCAATCCCACTAAATCAGGGACTAGACAAGGCTGCCAACTTTCTACCTAGCTATTCAATATACTACTCGAAGTCCTAGCCAGAGCAATTAGACAACAAAAGGAGGTCAAGGGGACACAAGTTGGAAAGGAAGAAGTCAAAATATCACTATGTGCAGATGATATGATTGTATATATAAGTGACCCTCAATATTTCACCAGATTTTAATTTTTTTAATTTTGAAAATTATGGATATAAATTTTATGAGAGAGAAGCCTAGCAAAACTGTCCTCTGAGAGGCTCCATCCAGCAGCTTAACTAAACAGATACAGGCTCAGATCCATATATTAGATGGAGCTCAGGGAGTTGTGTGGAAAAGTAGAGGGAGTGATTGAGGAACACAAAGCGGATAGGAACTCCACAGGAAGACCAACAGAATCAACTAACCTGGACCCTTGTGGGTTCTCAGAGAATGAATAACCAACCAAATATAATACAAGGGCTGGAAATAGGTCCCCCACACATATGTAAAACATATGGAATTTGGTCTTCATGCAGGTCCCCCAATAAGTGACAGCTTATTCTGCCTCTGTTGTCTAACTTTGGATCCTGTTCCCTTAACTGGGCTGTCATTTCTGCTCTCAGTGGAAAAATATGTACCTACTCCTGAAGTGAATTGAGCTGCCAGTATTCATTTTTTGCACTAAAAAGTACCAGATATCCCTTAAATTCTTGCCAAAACAATTGCATGCATAAAGCTTTTCTACAAGACAGCAATTTGTTGCTTAGATATAGCTAATAACTTGGATAAAGACTGTGAGAATCTAAAATACCATTGCTTCTCCAGTCCATGCCAAATAATTTTCATTTGTGTGAACACCCCAGGAGAAAGAGGCTTCCTGTGTCAATGTATTCCTGGGTACAGTTGGTTGACCTGTGAAACTGCCACTAATTCCTTTGGACACAACACCTGCCAACATGGAGCACATGCCATAAAGACTCCGGGCACCTTATCTGTATCTTCTAGAAAGTTCTATAAGATAGATCACAATGAGTGTGCTTCCAGTCCTTGCTACAAAGGAGTTGTGCACCAGGAAGGAATCAATGGCTACTCCTGCTTGGTGTGCTTGGATACCAAGGCAGGCATTGTGACTTGAAAGTGGATAAACAAATTTCTTTATGATCCCCACATGAGTGAGGCTGTGTTCCCCAATGAGATAGGAAGATACATGTATGTCGGTCCTCAAGAGTATCTTGTTGTGGACTGTGATTTGGAAATTGATGACTGTGGATGTCAGCCATGCCTACATGGTACCAAGTGTCAGGATGCTCTTGGGACTTACTACTGTGAATAAACACCTAAACTCCTTGGAGAGCATTGTGAACTCAACTTTGCAGAATGTGCAAATCAGACAAGTCTCCAAGGAGGTCGATATATGGGTGAAGGAAACAAAAACCACTGTGTCTGCATGGGTAGTGGGTTCACAGGGACACACTGTGAGACTTTGACACCTCTCTGTTGGTCAAACCCTTCTCACAATGATACAATATGTGAAGACACTGTTGACAGCTATATTTGTCACTGCTTGTCTAGATACACAGGTGCCCTGTGTGAGACAGACATAAGTGAATGCAGTAGCAACCCCTGCCAATTTCAGTGGTGGGTAACAAGCTGTCCTTAAATGATCTAAAAGAATACATTGCTGGCCAGCCTTCCACCTTCAACTACCTTAGAGCCTCAGGCTATGTTTATATCTGTCAGAATAAAATATACTAGGATTCGCAACCTATCATAACTGTCCTCTAAGAGGCTGTACCCCATAACTGACCTAAACAGATGTAGATATCTACAGCCAAACATTAAACCAAGCCCTTAAATCTCGTGGAAAATGTGGGGGAAAAGGTTGAGGAATCCGGAGGGAATAAGAACTACAGAGGAAGACCAACAGTGCCAAATAACCTGGACCTTAGAGAGTTCCCAGACACTGAACCACAAAGAGCATACATGTGCTGGAACTGGGGCCTCTTACATATTTATCAAATGTACATCTTGGTCTTCATGATAGTCCCCCAACAAGTATAGCAGGGGGTCTTACCCTCTGTTGCCTGTGCCTGCCTATGGATAAGTGTTCCATCTTCCTTAACGGGGCTGCCTTACCAAACCTCAGTGGGAGAGGATGTACCTAGTCCAGTGGTGACTTGAGGTATCAAAGTGGGTTGGTTCCCAAGGAGGGACCTCCCCATTCTCAGAGGTGAAAGAGGGATAGGTGGAGGGGTGGTGTGTGTGGGGCGACTGAAAGAACAGGGAGAGGGCATTAATCAAGATGTAAAGTGAATAAATTAATGGAAATAGATATTAGTTTATTTTATAAATATCTTTGTATCAGGGAGTTTGGATTATAATAGATGCACATGTTACTATTGCTATTTTTAAACATCAATTATTAGAAATTCATTATATGAAGTCTAATTATAGCTGTTTAACAAGTTTAACTCTTCTTGATATTGAAGATGTTTTATACAGAGATAAATGTCTCTAAGAACATATTGTAGACTTAAGCCCTTGTGGAACAATTCATGTACCTCACATCCTCAAACCAAGAATAGTTTTCCATACTCTTTTGTCTTGCTTCAATAATTTTGATTATGAACAGCTAATGATCTTACATGTCAAATACCCATGGTAGAAAAGACAGTCTTACAATTCTTTGTGGAAAAAGAGAACAATATTGGAGAACTCATCTTGGTGAATTTCAGCAATCTCTACGAAGCCATAGTTTAGCCCTAAAATGCAATATTATTGATATTTCATAAATAAATTTTTACTGTAATTATCAGTTAAACTTTGAAAATAGTTCTGAGATAAAGCAGAGGAAAGGATCACCTTCAGAAAATATTGTTGATATACCATCATAAAAAATATTGAATTAAATTGCTAACTAACAGCATATAATCATAAAGTTAGCCAAAGAAACCATTTTAGGTCCTAAAAGCATAGAACTTTAAAAAATAAATCAGATGAAATATTTTGTCACAATGAAACAAAATGCTTATAAGCTATACAACTAGCGAAGGTTTCAGATGCAGAAGCTTTAAGGAACATCAGAATTTAGCAACAGAATAACAATAATCCTACTAACAAGTGTAAACAGACCAAAAAAAGAGAATAAGTACTTTACATTGAAATTGTTGTGAATGTCAAATACCATCAAAACTAATAAAAACACATAGTGTTATACATTGTTTATCTAAATATATCTAACTAAGTGTTTATCTTAGGAACATATAAAGAATGTTTAAAATCAATAAGAATACAATCTAAATGTATAAAAAGGACCTGAGTAGACATATCTCAAAAGAGCACAACCAAATGTCCAAGAAGCACAAGATATAATGTTCCATAATATTAGCCATCAGGGAAATGGGAAATATAAATATGTGCCAACCTCTCATAATGTTGGATATGGAATCGTATGATATGATATTTGTTAGCAAACACTTTTGAGTATCATTATTATTTTATGATAGAGTGGTATATAATCTAGAATGGTCTTAACCTAACAATAAATAATAGTTTCTGATTATTGAGTCGGGATATTTGGTCTTAATTAGATAGTAGGAGGTAATTTTTAAAGTTGAAGTTAGAAAAAGGAGAACATATTTTTTTGCATTTACATACTGTGATGAGATTTTTTTTCATTTGTATTCAGGTTGAACTAGATATTTATAAAATATAAGAAAAAACTTTTGTCCAGAGTTCAAGTAAATAATTTTTATTTAAGAACTATATAAAACTTCTCTGTGTTAACCAATAAATGTATACTTCTTCACTATATCAACAGAATACACACATACACACACACACACACACACGCACACACACACACATATATATATATATATATATATATATATATATATATATATTGACCAGATGATGTCAAAATTAGGTTTGCTTATTGGTCACTCTCTCCTTTACAGAATATTTAAAATCTTGACAATATAATCATACATATATAATAAAATATGATATTTATTCTTTCACTCTTTCCTTCTTCCATGGAACAAATCATTTACTGAACCTGGAACTCAAATATAATGTGTAGCAACTGAGCCCCAGGTATGCTCCTATCTTTTCCAATAAGGATCATGGATTATAGACAAAAGCCACCAGACCTAGCTTCATAAGAGCTGCCTATGCAAACTCAGATCCCCATGTTTGAATAGAAAGCATTTTCTTGAATGATTATTCTCTCCAGACCTTAAAATTTTTAAAATATTGTAAAATAAAGTGTATGAGAGACTACTGACTTTTACTGAGAATAGATTATAGGCTTAAACAGAGTCATCATATTAGATACATAATCAAACTGAACATTAAATCTGTCATGTGTTCCAAAGATTGCAAAAGTAAAAAGTAAAAATTTTACAACATCCAATCTGAAGGGTCACTTACAACTTGTACAGTAATAATGAAGGTGCCTTTTCTATTTCAATCTTATAGAAATCACTTAAAAATGGCTTATCTTGTTCTTGATTTCTTCAGCATTTTCTTCCTCCTTAAGCTTACTGAAATGCCTTTCTATTTTTAAATGAAATGTTGTCCAACTCAAGAATGTTCATACCAGTTGGTATGTTCAGGTTTCCTTTCACTACTTGTTGAATGAGGAACAGACCATGAAAGGTCAAAGCAAATATCTTATGCTTAAACTCCAAGTAGTCTGCCTGTGATTTTAAAGAATGATGAAAATTTTCAAAATTTCAATAATAAATGATGTTAATTCTAGCCACACAGTGAAATTTAAATAGACATTATAGAACATTATAAAAGTTTGAGATAATTTCAGTCATCCATAATCCTCAGATTTACAGGTAAGCATTTTAGACAGTAATATATACTTCCTGCTAGTAGTTAAAGTATGCACATGCATAGATTAAGAAAAATTAAGAACAACTCTTTACATAACTATAAGTGTACTCTTGGTTCCAATTTTAACTACTTTAAAAGGATAATCTCATTAAATTTGCCAGCAAACTACATAGTAATGACATATACCTCTGTTTTTCATGAGAAAATGATACTTAGGTGAGGAAAACAAATTATCGAAGGCAAAGAAGCAGTTTTTAAGCTTTAAAAGTCAGGTTCTAACTAATGTATGTGATTCTGACTCTAACAGTTAGAATTTAACCTCTAAGGTATACTTATTAATACACAACACAGTCAATACTTGATACATTTTAATAGACAAAATAATCAATCTATTAAGGTACTATGGTCACATTTGAGATTTCACCACTTCAGAATATATGGCTACTCACAGTATTCCATGGAATTTTCAATGCTCATTACAAAAATTTTTCCTTTAAATTGTTTCATCATACCAAAACTAAACCTTATATTGTTACATGGCCTTAGTTTCCCCTTTCAACCAGGCTCAGAGTTTTCAGTAATCAACATTATGTATCTATGGAGTTTTACATGTTTCATATAAAAATAAAATAATCAAGAAGAAATCAGAGCTTGGGACTTCTTTTACTTTAAAAATTAATGCATACTGTACACTAGTTTAGAACATTATTTCTATTGTTGTTTGGTTTGATTGCATCCTTTACCTTTATATTGTACATTAAAATATACACAACATGAATTTTAAATTGTTAGCATGTTTTAATAGTAAAATTCAGTGATATTTCAGCTAACCACGGTGCTGAACAATCATTAGCAAGCAATTTTAAAATAACTTATGTACAGTGATACACTGTAATATTTATCTACATAGTTATAATCATATAAAATTTGAAAATCAGTTGGACTTCTAAAGCATTAAGATTTCATAAATAACTGAGATCCTAGGAGCAACCTTTTCTACTTTTTTTGTATCTGACCCTGGTTTCTGACCCAGAGCTTTTAAATCCTTTGGAATTTCCTGCCTGATGGGACTCCTTTGTTCTAATGAAAAGTCCCTGTTTGAAAGCTATGGTCACCAGAAAGACTAAGCCTCAATTTGAAATTTGAATGTTTTATTTCTCCTTCTCTGGGGAGGTAAAAAGAACTGGGAACCATGTTCATAATTACTTACAGCCTGTGTGATAAAGTTTCATATAAAAATCCTTTAGAATTTATAGGATTTATAAATTGATTAATATAATGAAATAGCAAACTTCACAGGGACTAAAACTCTACCTTTAACCCAATATAACCTTAGTCAATGTAATTTTCTCTGGATAGTCCTCTGTTTCCTTTGTTACATTTACATTAAGCTTATCAGCACTTCTGTTTCCTTAAAGTATGTGAGACAAAATTGCAAGTGATTTATCCTGACAAGGATATTATAGAACTTTAATGTATAGCTGGATAGGTATACATACTGATGATAGCTCGACATGTGGCAAACATCTGAAGTCAGGAGTAGTCTTGTGGGACTGAGCCCTTAAATTGAAAGCCTGCACCATATCAACTAGAAAGTGTCAGTAATGAATAAACACGAGTTAGTAAAGTTAGCTTGTGTTAGTGAATTAGCTGTTGTGGGCAAAGTGAACATACACCTAACAATATAAATGCTCTAGAAGAACTGAGTTACCTCAGTGAGCACATCATAAAAACTGTAAAACTGTTTGTTTTTCATAATCATCACACCAAAGTGAAGTTCATTATGAAGATTTTTTTTTGTTCCTCATTACCGCCAGATTATAGTAATCATTAATTATTTTCTGTTTGTGTGAACTAGTTAATCCTATATACTTCAAAAACTGTAGTACAGTAAATGATGACTCATGTGCAGCTTCACATACTTATGGAAACATTTCAAGGACCCTGGAGGATGTAGCTTGTATCAACACTTTTTTATAGTATATAATTAAAATGCTATATTATATCTACTTAGACTTTGATTAATTTACTTATTTAAGTTTTTTGATCATTTCTGCTTATTAATTACTGTGAATAGATATTTTATGAATGTTTTTTCATTGAATTTTTCATTAAACATCTGTTTTCAATTCATTTGAACATATACCTAGTCATGGAATTACTCTATTACACCTAATTATAGACTAAACTATTTTCAAATGTAAATGCACAATTTCAAATCCCAAGTAACAGCATGGGAATTTTCTAGTATCTCCACATCCTCCCACACCATTGTATTTACTATGGTAGTCGTATTACTGGGTGACAAATCACAATAGCTTTGATTCACATTTCTTCAGTTAATGATTGTGTGAAACATGTCATCATTGTGGGTAAATAACTATTTAAATCCTTGCGAATAATTTATTAAATTGTTTTCTTCTGTGAATGACCAGGATGTGTGTGTGTGTGTGTGTGTGTGTGTGTGTGTGTGTGTGTGTTTGCATGTGGAGGTCAAAGTAGATTTACAAGAGTAGGGTCTCACCAACCACATTGTTCCAGGGATCTAGATCAGAGTGTTAGTTTAGACAGCAAGCACTATATTTCTTTGATCCATGTCTTTAGCCCATTACATACCTTTTATTTTGCTTTGTCTTTTTTATACAGTTAGGCATTATGCATTATAGATGGTATAGAACTATCAGATAATGTTTGTACATCTTTTCCTCCTTCATTGTTTGTATTTTCACTATTATGATATAATTTAATATTTTTCAGAAGTTTTAACTTGAGGGGGGCCTAGAAGCACTGCTGCTCAAGCATCAGGTCTTCAGTTCATGTCCCACAATCCACACAAAACACTCAGTGCTGCTGGGCACATGTCTAAAGCCATGCCACAGCATGTGATCAACATGTTTTGATTGAAAAAAGTAAACTCAATAAAAAAACAGTTTGTTTTAATTCCTTAAATATTGGTGTACAATTATACAGTATTCTTTACTATCTTTTAATATATGTCACAGCAAATTATTCTTTTTTTTCCTAGTAACTTGGGCTTCTTCATTCTTCCCTTCATTCTTCCCTTTTCATATCTAACACAGATGGAGAACACAAGACCATGCACAATTTTAGCAAGTATCCTTTCAAATTTCCTTTTTGTTTTTCTAGTAAGCAAAATTTTTAGTTTCATTGATGTTTCTACCATATTTGTATTTGTAGTATACATTTTCTAATATTTGCTTTTTTTTCTTCTTGAAAACCATTTATCATTGTCGTTGTTGTCCTCCCCCTTCTCTTCCACCTCCTCTTCCTCCTCCTCTTCTTATTCTGATCTATACTTAATGTGTAAAATCAGTTTCCTTACATTTTATGAAAATGATATAAAATGTTTCTTTTTATTGGTATAACAACATGATGAAATTGTTTTTGCCTTCTGTTTCTACACTCTAAACCCTGTCATACACATTGTTTTTGTTCTTTTCTTTTTCAAATTTATGATCTCTTTATTATTTTACATCTTATCTCTCTCTCTCTCTCTCTCTCTCTATATATATATATATATATATATATATATATATATTCAATGTATAGAATCTTTCTCAATATGTCTCTCTGTCTCTCTCTGTCCTCTGTCTATCTATCTATCTATCTATCTATCTATCTATCTATCTATCTATCTGTCTATCTATACACACACACACACTATATATATATATATATATATCTCATTCTTGTTCAGTTTACATTGATCTGCTGCATTATTACTAGGAGACATAGTCTCACAGCAATTATCTTGATCTTCTGGCCCATGTAATCTTTCTGTCCCTCTTCTACAATGTTCCAGATCCTGAGTCATGGGAGTGTTTTGTAGATGTATCCATTGTAACATGGATCTATATATCCAGATAGGTGGATGGAGAAATGAACAGATAGATAGATAGATAAATAGATAGATAGATAGATAGATAGATAGATAGATAGATAGATAGATAGACAGAAGACAGAGAGAGACAGAAAGACATATTGAGAAAGATTCTATACATTGATTTAGACATAGTGTAACATGACTTTATTTCCTGCATTTTGGAAGCAGAGAGGTTGGATGTATAAGTTCAATAGCCATCCTGGTCTTTAGAGAGCTCCAGGAAAACCAGGGATACACAGAGAACCTCTGTTTTGGAAACAAAAAACAAAAAACAGAAATCACGTACTTTATACAAAGGTCCCAGAGGCCCCTGAGATGGAACTAACATGAATGCTTCCTTCCTGAGGACTAGCTTTCATTGTATCAGATATCATGCATGCTTCAAAGGAAAGGCAGCAATTAGAAGTCCTACTTAGCTATGACACCTGTAAACCACAGCAATGACAAGCACCGCACAATAATCTGCATGATGCAGTAGTGGCACAAAATCAACTGCAGTAACAACTCTTTAATTGGACTTAACAATCTGTTCAATGAGAGGGATGGCATTCTTGATACTGGAAACGTAGCTAACTACTCAATGCTAGTTAAGTACTGGATCTTGGAGGAGAACCTCCAACAACCACTTTACCAACCCAGCATAATTCCTAGCAACAAATTCAGTATTTGTTCTTATACCCACAGATAAGTGTAGTCCTCACCCTTCATGGAGCGAACATCTCTTTGCCAAGATGGATACCATTACAGAAAACAACAGGCATACAAACCAAAATGCAGAACTGTGAAGTCCGGTTACCATGGATGCATACACAAAACACTCCCATAATTCAGGCTTTGAAACATTGTGGAAGAGGGACAGAAAGATTGCATGGGCCCCAAGTTCAAGATGTTTACTGTGAGACCAGGTCTCCTAGTAACATCAAAAACTACACATAAAGTTTCACCAACATGACTACCCAATGTAAACTGAACAAAAATGGACAGAAATAAACATACTGAACAGACTGAAAAAGCTCCATGAATCGTCAGCCCTACACAGAGACTGTGTATATACTGCTGAGAGTCAGGGAAATTGTCTTCCCTAATTAAGAGCACAACAATCGACTATCTAATAAAAAATTGACTATCAATCCTGAAAGTTTGGTCACAAACAACAATTTTATGGACTGAATAGGTTGTACTTAGGAATATATGTTTGTGTGCATATACGTGTATAATACAATTAATAAAAAATCCATAAATGTGAAAAAGAAGATAGGAAGTTATATGGGAGAGTTTGGAGGGAAGAACTAGAAGGGAGAACTGATGTTATTATATGAAATGAAAATCGTAATAAGGTTGCTGAGTTGAAAATGAAATGAATATCTATAAAACATTCAGTTATTTATAGTAGCAAACATAAAGAGCAAAAAACATAATTTTACAAATAATGATTGATGAATCATTTGAGTTCTATGGTCTGTATCTTGGTTGTTTTGTACTTTTTTTTTTTTTTTGCTAATATCCACTTATTAGTGAGGACATACCATGCATATCCTTTTGAGTCTGAGATACCTCACTCAGCATGACATTTTCTAGCTCCATCCATTTGCTTTCGAAACTCAGGATGTCCTCACTCTTAATAGCTGAGTAGTATTTCATTGTGTAAATGAACCACATTTTCTGTATTCATTCTTGGGACATCTGGGTTGTTTTCACCTTCTGGCTATCATATGTAATGCAGCTATAAAAATAGTGGAACACAAGCCCATGTGGCATGGTGGGGCATCTTTTGGGTATATTCTCAAGAGTGGTATAGCTGGGTCTTCAGGTAGACCCGTTTCCAATTTTCTGAGGAATCTCCAGGTTGATTTGCAGAGTGGTTGTACCAGTTTGCAATCTCATCAGCAATGGAGGAGTATTCTTCTTTTTCCACATCTTCGCCTACATGTGCTGTCACCTGAGTTTTTTATCTTTGCCATTCTGATTGGTTTACGGTGGAATCTCAGGGTCGTTTTGATTTGCATTTTCCTGATCACTAAGGACTATAAACATTTCTTTAGGTGCTTCTCAGCCATTCAAGAATCCTCTGTTGTCAATTTTCAGTTTAGATATATATCCCAATTTTTGAATTGGGGTGTTTTGTTTTTTGGTGGTTAGCTTCTTGAGTTCTTCATTTATTTTTAGAATTAACTTTTTATCAAATGTGAGGTTAGTGAAGATTTTTCCTAGTCTGTAGGTTGCAGATTTGTCTTATTGACTATGCCCTTTGCCTTAGAGAAGCTTTCCAGTTTCATGATGTTCCATGTATCAATTTTTGATCTTAGAGCATGAGCCATTGGAATTCTGCTTAGGAAACTTACCCCCATGCCAATGTGTTCAAGGCTCTTTTCTAATTTCTCTTCAGTGTATCAGGTTTTATGTTGAAGTCCTTGATCCACTTGGACTTGAGCTTTGTACCAGTTGACAAATATGGTCTGTTTTCATTTTTCTACATGCAGATAATTAGACCAGCACCATTTATTGAAGATGCTTTCTCTTTCCCATTGTGTATTGTTGACATCTTTGTCAAAGATCAAGTGTCCATAAGTATGTGGTTTTATTTCTGTGTCTTCAGTTTTCCATTGATCAACATGTCTGTCTCTGTACCAATACCATGCAGTCTTTATCACTATTGCTCTTTAGTAAGATTAAAGTCAGGGATGGTGAGTCCCCAGCTGTTCTTTTATTGTTAAGAATTGTTTTCACCATTCTGGGGTATTTTGCCTTTCCAGATGAATTTGAGAATTGATCTTTCTATGTCTTTGAAGAATTGTGTCGGGATTTTGATGGGGACTGAATTCAATCTATATAATGCCTTTGTTGAATGGCCATTTTTACAATATCAGTTCTCCCAATTCATGGTCATGGGAGATATCTCCATTTTCTGAGATCTTCAACTTTTTTCTAAAGAAACTTGAAGTTGTCATTCAGGTCTTTCACTTGTTTGGTTAGAGTTACCCCGAGATACTTTATGTTATTTGTGGCCATAGTGAAGGGAATTGTTTCCCTAATTTCTTTCTCAACTTGTTTATCATTAGTATAAAAGAAGGCTACTGATTTATTTGAGTTAATTTTATATCTGGACACTTTGCTGAATGTGTTTATCAGTTGGACAATTCTCTGGTAGAATTTGTGGGGTTGCTTATGTATACTATCATATCCTCTGCAAATAGTGATACCTTTATTTCTTCTTTGCCACTTTTTATCCCCTTGATCTCTTTTTGTTAGAATTTTGAGGTCAGGTGGCATGGGAGATGGAGATTGGGGACATCCTTGTGGAGAGGGTGGTGAGGTTGGGGAGGAGGTATAGGATGTAGAACAGTTGGAGGGAGGAAAATGTTGGTAATAAAATCTGGAGTGTAAAAATAAATAATTAAATAAATTTAAAAGACAAAGGAAAACCAAATAATGATTGCTATTTTATGACATGTAAGTATCAGCTATTAGTGAGATAATATTCATTTAGAATTTAAATTCAAATCTCCTCTTTGAGCTGAGTTTTGAGTCCTAGTCATGAAAAATAAAATAATTGAATCTGTTTTGACATGTTTTCATTGCTTTTCTTTCCACTATCTGATACATATACTGATAAACAGTGAATCTAATAAAGAGTAAATGACATTGAGAAAGAAAAATAGAAATTATGAATAAGACTTTAAGTAAAAAACATTGAAAATGGATAGTTATAATATAAACTGTATTCTGTAGTGATGCTTGCTGTACTCTGTAAATTTTGCTGTTTCTATTGACTCTAAAATTTTAAATAATAGAGAAATAAAAAAAATATTTATAATTTGAGCATTATAACACTTTTTATTTATTTTAATTAGATATTTCCTTTATTTACATTTTAAATGTTATCCCCTTTCATAGTTTCCTCTCTGAAAATCCCCTCTCCTCTCCTCCCTCCCCCTGCTCCCCAACCTACCCACACCTGCCTCCTGGCCCTGGCATTCCATTATACTGGGGCAGAGAATTTTCACAAGACCAAGGGCCTCTCCTCCCATTGATGGCCAACTAGGCCATCCTCTGCTACATATACAGCAATTCCCACAATGTGATTTCTTTGATTGGTGATTTAGTACCAGGGAGCTCTGGGGGTTACTGATTAGTTCATATTTTTGGTCCTCCTATAGGACTGCAAAACCCTTCAGCTCCTTAGGTAATTTCTCTAGCTCCTTCATTGGGGACCCTATGCTCTATCCAATGGATGACTGTGTGCATCCACTTCTGTATGTGCGAGGCACTGGCAGAGGCTCTCAGGATACCACTGAATCAGGTTCCTGTCAGCAAAATCTGGTTGGCATCGGGAATAGTGTCTGGGTTTGGTTGTTATTTATGGGATGGATCCACAGTTGGGGCAGTCTCAGGATGGTCCTTCCTTCAGTCTATGCTCCAAACTTTATCTCTGCAAATCCTTCCTTGAGGATTTTGTTCCCTCTTCTAAGAAGGATCAGAATATCCTCACTTTGGTCTTCCTTCTTCTTAAGTTTCACGTGTTTTGCAAATTGTGTCTTAGGTATACTGAGTTTATGGGCTAATATTCACTAATCATTGAGTGCATATTATTTGTGTTCTTTTGTGATTGGGTTACCTCACTCAGGATGATATCCGCTGGAGCCATCCATTTGTCTAAGAATTTCATAAATTCATTGTTTTTAATTGCTGCATAATATTCTGTTGTGTAAATGTACCACATTTTCTGTATCCATTCCTCTGTCGAGGGACATATGGGTTCCTTTCAGCTTCTGGCTATTATAAATAAGGCTGCTATGAACCTAATGGAGCATGTATTCTTATGACAAGTTGGAGCATCTGATGGATATATGCCCAAGAATGGTATTGCTACATCTTGCTGTAGTATTATGTCCAATTTTCTGAGGAACTGCCAAACGGATTTCCAGATTGGTTGTACTAGGTTGCAAACCCACCAGCAATGGAGGAGTGTCCTTATTTCTCCACATCCTCACCAGCACCTGCTGCCACCTGAGGTTTTTTTATCGTAGCCATTCTGACTGGTGTGAGGTGGAATCTCAGGGTTTTTTTTTGGTTTGCATTTGCCTGATAATTAAGAATGTTGAGCATTTTTTAGGTGTTTCTCAGCCATTCCATATTCCTCAGGTGAGGATTCTTTTTTTTCTTTTATTTTTATTAGATATTTTGTTCATTTACATTTGAAATGCTATCCCCAAAGCCCCCTACACCCTCCTCCTGTCCTACTCCCCAACCCACCCACTCCTGCTTCCTGGCCCTATTATTCCCCTGTAATGGGGCATATGATCTTCCCAATACTAAGGGCTTCTCCTCCCAATGATGGCCAACTAGCCCATCCTCTGCTACATATGCAACTAGAGACACAGCTCTGGGGGGTACTGGTAAGTAAATATCATTGTTCCTCCTATAGAGTTGCAGACACCTTTAGCTCCTGGGGTACTTTCTCTAGCTCCTTAGTTTAGCTCTGTACCACATATTTAATGGAGTTATTTGGTTCTCTGGATTCCAACTTCTTGAGTTCTTTTCTATCTGATATATGATTGGTAATGATATTTTCCCAATCTGTTGACTGCATTTATTTTTCTTATTGACAGTGTGCTTTCCCTTATAGAAGCTTTGCAATTTTATGAGGTTCCATTTGTAGATTCTTAATCTTACAGCACAAGCCATTGGTGCTCTGTTTAGGAATTTTTTTTCCCTGTGCCCTTATCTTTGAGGTTCTTCCCCACTTTCTGCTCTATGATTTTCAGTGTCTTTGGTTTTCTGTAAATTTCATTGATCCACTTAGACTTGAGCTTTGTACAAGGGGATAGGAATAGATCAATTAACATTCTACTACATGCTAACCACCAGTTGAGCCAAAGCCATTTGTTGAGAATTCTGTTGTTTTTCCACTGGATGGTTTTAGCTCCTTTGTCAAAGATCAGATGACCATAGGTCTGTGGATTCATTTCTGAGTCTTCAGTTCTACTCCATTGATCTACCTGTCTGTTGCTGTACCAGTCCCATACAGTTTTTATCACAATTTTGCTTTAGTACAGCTTGAGATCAGGCATGGTGATTCCACCACAGGTTCTTTTATTGTTGAGAATAATTTTTGCTATCCTAGGTTGTTTTGTCATTCCATATGAATTTGCAAATTGCCCTTTCCAACTCTGTAAAGAATTGAGTTGGAATTTTGATGGGGATTACATTGAATCTGTAGACTGCTTTCAACATAGCCATTTTGACTATATTAATCCAGCCAATCCGTGAGCATGGGAGATCTTTCCATATTCTGACATATTCTTTGATTTATTTCTTCAGAGACTTGAAGTTCTTGTCATAAAGATCTTTCACTTCCTTTGTTAGAGTCACACCAAGGAATTTTACATTTTTTGTGACTATTGTGAAGGGTGTTGTTTCCCTAATTTCTTTCTCAGCCTCTTTATCCTTTGTGTAGAGAAAGGCCACTGATTTGTTTGAGTTTATTTTATATCCAGCTAAATCACTGAAGTTGTTTATCAGGTTTAAGAGTTCCCCTATGGAATTTCTGGGGTCACAAGTATACTATCATGTCATCTGAAAATAGTGATATTTTGAGTTCTTCCATTCCAATTTGTATCCCTTTGATCTCCTTTTGTTGTCTAATTGCTGTAGCTAGGACTTCGAATACTGTATTGAATAGGTTGGGAGAGAGTGGGCAGCCTTGTTTAGTCCCTGATTTTAGTTGGATTGGTTCAAGTTTCTCTTCATTTAGTTTGATTACTGGTTGATTAGTTTGATTAGTTGATTACTTCTTGATTAGTTTGGTTACTGGTTTGCTGTATATCACCTTAATTATATTTAGGTATGGGCCTTGAATTCCTGATCTTTCTGATGCTTTTATCATGAAGGGGTGTTGGATTTTTTCAAATGCTCTCACAGCATCTTATGAGACGATCATGTGGTGTTTTTGTCTTTGAATTTGTTTATACAGTGGATTGCATTGATGGATTTCCATATATTGAACCATTCCTGTATCCCTGGGGTGAAGCCTCCTTGATCATGATGGGTGATCATTTTGATGTCTTCTTGGATTCTGTGAGAATTTTATTGAGTATTTTTGCACCACTATTCATAAGGGATATTAGTCTGAAGTTCTTCTTCTTTGTTGTATCTTTGAATAGGTATCAGTTTAATTGTAGCTTCATAAAACAAGTTGGGTAGAGTACCTTCTGTTTCTATTTTGTGGAATTGTTTGAGGAGAATTGGAATTAAGTCTTCTTTTAAGGTCTGATAGAACTCTGCACTAAACCCATCTGGTCCAGGCCTTTTTTTGGTTGGGAGACTATTAATGACTGTTTCTCTTACTTTAGGGGATATGGAAGGATTTAGGTCATTAATCTGATCCTGATTTAACTTTGGTTCCTGTTATCTGTGTAGAAAATTGTTCACTTCATCAAGGTTTTCCAGTTTTGTTGAGTATAAACTTTTATAGTAGGGTGTGATGAATTTTTGGATTTCCTCAGATTCTGTTCTTATGTCTCCTTTTCATTTCTGGTTTTGTTAATTAAGATACTCTCCCTGTACCCTCTTGTTTGTCTGGCTAAAGTTTTATCTATCTTGTTGATTTTCTCAAAGAAACACCTCCTGGTTTGGTTGATTCTTTGTATACTTCTTGTTGTTTCTACTTGGTTGGTTTCAAACCTGAGTTTGATTGTTTCCTGATATCTAATTCTCTTGGTTGTATTTGCTTCCTTTTGTTCTAGAGTTTTTTGTCTTTCTTTCTTTCTTTCTTTCTTTCTTTCTTTCTTTCTTTCTTTCTTTCTTTCTTTCTTTCTTCCTTCCTTCCTTCCTTCCTTCCTTCCATTCTTTCTTTTTTCTTTTTTTCTTTCCTTCTTTTTTTCATTTATTTATTTAGGTGTGCTGTCAAGCTGCTAGTGTATGTTCTCCTTTTTTTTGGAAGCACTCAGAGCTGAGTTTTCCTCTCAGGACTGATTTCATTGTGTCCCATAAGTTTGGGTATACTGTGGCTTTATTTTCATTAAGCTGTAAAAAGTCCTTAATTTCTGCCGTGACCAAGTTATCATTGAATAAAGTCTTCCTTCAGCTTCCACGCGTATGTTGCCTTTCTATTATTTATGTTGTTGTTGAAGATCAGCCTTAGACCAATGTGATCTGATAGAATGCATTGGATAATTTCAATATTTTTATATCTGTTGAGTCCTGTTTTATGATTTATTATATGGTCAATCTTAGAGAAGGTATCATGAATTGCTGAGAAAAGAGGTGCTGAGAGGAAGGTATATCCTTTTGTTTTAGGACAAAATGTTCTACTGAGATCTGCTAAATCCATTTGTTTCATATCTTCTGTTAGATTCACTCTGTCTCTATTTAGTTTCTATTTCTAGGTTCTGTTCATTGATGAGAGTGTGTCATTGAAGTCTCCCATTATTGTTGTGTGTTGTGCAATATGTGCTTTGAGCTTTACTAAAGTTTCTTTAATGAATGTGGATACCCTTGTATTTGGAGCGTAGATGTTCAGGATTGAGAGTTCATCTTGGTAGATTTACCTTTGATGAGTATGAAGTGCTCCTCCTTGTCTTTTTTTGATAAGTTTAGTTTGAAAGTCGATTTTATTAGTTATTAGAATGGCTACTGCTGGTTTCTTGGGACTATTTGCTTGAAAAATTGTTTTCCAGACTTTTATTCTGAGGTAGTATCTATCTTTGTCCCTGAGATGGGTTTCCTGTTTGCAGCAGAATGTTGGGTCCTGTTTATATAGGCAGTCTGTTACTCTATATCTTTTTATTGGGGAATTCAGTCCATTGATATTAAGACATATTAAGGAAATGTAATTGTTGCTTCCTGCTCTTTTTATTGTTAGAGTTGGGATTCTGTTCTTGTTGCTATCTTCTTTTAGGTTTGTTGCAGGATTACTTTCTTGCTTTTTCTAGGACATAGTTCCCCTCCTTGTGTTGGAGTTTTTCCTTTATTATCCTTTGAAGGGCTGGATTCATGGAAAGATATTGTGTGAATTTGGTTTTTTTCTTGGAATACTTTAGTTTCTCCATCTGTGGTAATTGAGGGTTTTGCTGGATACAGCAACCTGGGCTGACATTTGTATTCTCTTAGGGTCTGTATAACATCTGTCCCAGATCATCTGGCTTTCACAGTCTTTAGTGAGAAGTCTTGTGCAATTCTAATATGTCTTCCTTTATACGTTACTTGACATTTTTCCCTTACTGCTTTTAATATTCTGTCTTTATTTTGTGCATTTGTTGTTCTGATTATTATGTATCAGAGGAAATCCTTTTCTGGCCCAGTCTATTTGGATTTCGGTATGTTTCTTGTATGTTTATGGGCATCTCTTTCTTTAGATTAGGGAAGTTTTCTTCTATAATTTTGTTGAAGGTATTTACTGGTCCTTTAATTTTAAAATCTTTCTTTCTCATCTATACCTATTATCCTTAGGATTGGACATCTCTTTGTGTCCTGGATTTCCTGGATATTTTGAATTAGGATCTTTTTGGATTTTGCATTTTCCTTGATTGTTTTGTCCATGTTTTCTAAGGAATCTTCTGCACCTGAGATTCTCTCTTCCACCTCTTGTATTGTGTTGGTGATGGTGAAATAAATCTATGGCTCCTGATTTCTTTCCTAAGATTTCTATCTCCAGATTTCTCTCCATTTGTGTTTCCTTTATTGTTTCTACTTCCAATTTTAGATCCTGGATATCTTTTGTTCAATTCCTTCACCTGTTTGGTTGTGTTTTCCTATAATTATTTAAGGGATATTTATGTTTCCTTTTTTAGACTTCTAACTGTTTAGCTGTGTACTCCTGTAGTTCTTTTTTTTATTATTATTATTTTCTTTATTTACATTTCAAATGCTATCCCGAAAGTTTCCCATA